>NW_009944068.1:23024-64988 GCF_000696875.1 Nestor notabilis
CAGGAACAGCTGGCCCAGGCACGTGTCCAGGCAAGTGACATCTTGACTTGGAAAAGCACATGCCACTTCTGGTTGGGGTTGTGTCATGATCCTGGGGCCAGCCCTGGAGTTCTGAACCCTGCAGAAGTTCTGATGCCGAGAGCTGAGCTGGGCAGGATCATGTTCGAACAGCTCTGTCTGTTTCTTTCCCCCAGGGTGCTGTTTTCATCAGTCTTCTGTCCCTGAAAGGGAGAAACCTGCTGTTTTTTCTGGGCTGTATGGGAGAAGTCCAGGTCAGAAGGGAAGGGCTTGGTACATGTCGTTTTGATGTAAAACAACAAAATTCCCATTTCAGTGGCAGCAAAGCTGCTCATCTGTAGCTGTGCTCCTATGTGTCACCTCTTGTGAATCACTGCAGAGTGGGTGAAAGTGGATTTTCCCTTTCCTGCGTGTGTTAAGTGCTGAGCTATGATTCTGTCATCTTGGTGTTCTTGATGGCATATCATTGTGCTCGATATCATGTGTAGGAATTAGCATGTGAAGGTGTGCCTTCAAATACAAATGTGCTGGGGATAGTTAACAGTATGCTTGCTTTTCAGCAATGAGACATGATGAGAAATAATTTAGATGTGGGGTTTTCAGAACAGTATGTGCAGATGAGGCATATGAATATTCCTGAGAAGGAATTAGGTGCATGATTCCTTTGGGCCTTTGCTGTGGATTCGTTATGTGGCTTTAAGTATATTGGTGAATCTAGTGGTGCAAACTCTGTAGGATCCATGTGTGAATACAGTTGTGTGTATTGCAGTACCACTCTAAAACACCTTGATACTCAGTCCTCAGTAACGTAAGCTTTACTAACAAGTTCTAGTGTATTAGACCAAACTCAGCCTTGCCAGAACTGTGTATGCCAAACAGACTGTACTGAAAACTGGAGTTGTAAAAAATCGTTCATGTTTAAGACTTACCCGTTTTGCACAGTTGTTTCACCCTCCTAAAACTGATGCCTCAACCACTGCACCTTCCCAAGGCGCCTTGATCAAAGTTTGCTTCCTCCAAAGCGCTGGTTTGTGTTTCTGTGCCTTCCACACAGCGCTGCCTCAACGTCTGGAAGGAATGTTTTAGCCTTTTAGGGCTAGAATCTGTGGATGATTATCGAGGCTCCATGCAAGTTGATTAAGAAAAGCAAGTTTGTGTGTGCTGTAGAGCAGTGGTTGTGTCTGAAAATTCTTAAGGTGTTCACTTGAAAATTGGCAGGAGGTCCCAGTTTGCAAAGGCTGTAAATTATCACTTTGTTAATCCATTGGCCCTTTATGTTTTGCAAGATTTCTGGGTAAAGGAATACAAAATAGGCCATGTTAGGAACCAAATCCCTTCCCCTCACTCGCATGTACACTCTGTTATGCATTTAAACTGAACCCATAATACCATTTGCATTTCATGTATGTATTAGTTTCTTTTATTCTTTTTCTGTTGACCGAATAAGAACCTTTCATGGGAGTTCAGAGAATTTATTTTAAATGATGTATTATTTACACAGTGGTAATGACTCCTTTGTAAAGATGTCTTTTGAAACTTTTTAGCATGCATATTATCATTTAAATTCACACAGAGAGACTATTTAAAATGTGTATTACAGTGTACATATGTATTTAGGGGCTTGTGTATATTATTTTATCCTAATGAGTAATCCATCTTTTCACTGTGTATTTAGGGACACTTAAATCCATGGATTATTCAGCAGTTGAGCCATGCACATTAGTCTTGCAAGCTGAAATTCAGATGAAATGTTACTGTGTTTAAATAGAAACACACACCCAAAAAATGAGGAATAAATTGGCTTCCCTTGCACTGCTCTTGGGCAGTGAACCCCTAAGAATCAGTCTATATATTTTGCACCTTGAGCTCTTTCCTTTATGTCAGAAAAAAAACCTAAAGAAAAAGCTCTCCAGTAATCAGTAGTGCTCGTACTCCTCAGCTGTGTTCTCTTTGCATTCCCTTCAGGTTCCAGACCCACAGTAAGGAACCTAAGCAGTTTTAATTTAAGAAAGAAGGTTTCTCTTAATTCTTGGCAGTAGCTCTGCCTACTAGGAAAGCGGAAGAGCCTTTTCTTTGTCAAAGCTGCTGTCATTTGCAGTAGTGGGAATTGGCAGGTTTGGAAAATGCCACTTTATGAAAACTTAATTTTCAGGCTTCAATCTGGTCACTTTTTGGATGGAGAAATACCAATGCCAAGTGTAGTTCTGATCTCAGTTTGCATGTGTGCTTTGACTGAGACCAAGAAGGAACCATGGTAAGGCTGGGTTGCTTTTCTTTTTTTACCCAGCTGTCAAAAGCCAGACCTGCTGGCAATGTGCAGGAAGCTTCACTTCCTAGAAATAATACAAATGATGCATTTCTCTCTGTTTGCTTGTTTACTTCCACGAATGCTAAGAAGAAAACACAATCTTTCTGGAGAATTCGTCTGTTTCAGGGGCAGTCTTGAAGTGTTGATAGCAATCAGTGCTGCTTGTTCAAGGAAAACAAAGTAGCAGCTTCCAGGTAATAGTGGGCTGATATTTGTTCTTATTTAACATATCATATCCTGGTATTTGAGTTGGGCCAGGCTTGGGATAGAAATATCAGGGCAGGGAAGCAGACTCCTGGCAGCTCATGAGGCAGCTCTTCCCCTTGTGAAGTCATGCTGTGCAGAGAGGAGCAGTGTGCTATCCTCGGGATACTGCCTCCCACCTCAGGAGCTGCTTGTTCTGGGCTTTCAGGGTTTGGTTTTGTTTTAAAGGGTGCTAATCCATGCCAGCTGCCACTGAATTCAGGAGTGGTGGCTATAATGCACTGTTTCTTCTCAAAAGAACTGTGACTATTTTTGCTCTGACGTCCCTTCAAATACTGGGTGAATGTGGGAATGGTGTTAAAGCTGGGGGCCAGCACAAAGAACTGGAATACAGAAATCGTTTCTGTTCAGTTGTGGTAGTGGAACTGAAGACTATAAGCTGTGTGCAGGTGCAAAGGAGCATCTTGGACAGCAGCCTCTCTGCATCCAATGCCTGCAGTCCTCCTCAAATCAACTCTTTGATATGCAAAAAGGAAACGGATTGGAGTCAACCATCCGAGACAAGGCAGTTCAGGCAATGAACACTCAAGCAGAGAAAGCAAGCGTGTCCTGAAGAATGAGCCACTTGTACCTACTGAAGTCAAGCAAGCAGATGTCTTTCTGCTCGCTTGTATTCCACAAATATGGTATTTGCTGCTGTATAAGCAGCTACACAAGCCAGTTGCTGGAGTATCTTTTCATCACATGGCACAGAACTGTTTATCAGCATTATCTATTTCAAGGAGGAGGATGACATGCAGCAGAAAAAAAGCAAAGTGGTGGATTTTACCAAGTCTACACAGTTGAGACATGGCCCTGGCCAAAGCTTGTTGGCCCTCTGTAGGTGGGGGAATTGTAGTTGCTGCCATCTGAGACACCGCAACTTGTATCTGTGTCTTTTTTTCTGGGTTGTTTTTTTGGGGTTGTTTTTTTGCCAGGGCTATTTTATTATCTTTTTGACTATGAAGTTTTCTAGTACTCAGCTGTACCCAGAATTTCAGTTGGTGGCAACAGAGGGGCTGCTTCATCATAATATGTTTCAGCTCTAGGCTGCTACTGTTGGTCTGCTGTGAACTGTGGACGGAACAGACCATCAGTCCTGCTGACAAGAGCAAATGCTGTTCCCTTGGAGTGTCTCATGCTGGAAGTAGCTGAGCTTAGGGAACATCCAAACTAAGAATCACCGTTCTGCTCTTTTGATTTTTGACATAAACACTGTAATTAACTTTTGATCACCATCAATTTTCATATGCCTGATTCCATGGAAATGTTAATGTGAGACAGCAAAGGCATCGACATTCATCAGCTCTCAACCCAGTAATGTATGGGTGTATGTCCTGCAAAGTGCTTTAGGTTTTTGACACTGATGTGTTATTTGCCATTTTCCCAAATGTCTCTTAAAGTGGTGGTGAGTGAAGAGACAATGATACCAAAGCACAGAATGTCAAGCTTTCAAGCTTTTGACTGTCTTTAATGGGTCATTTTGACAGCTTTCTCCAAACCCCAGCTGTCCTGAATTAAAAACTGCTAGGTAGATGTTACAGCATTTGCCTTCTGCATGAGCAGAGGGAGTTTTTCCACCCCCACTTCTCAGCCTACTATTACCACTACAAGAGGTTTGTCATCCTACACTTCTTAAGGAAGCCAGATTTTTGGCTTGGGTTCAAACATATGTTTCTCTGCTGCCGCCTGTGTGCTCTCTGATCTGCCATTGGAAACCAGTTTCAACTGATGCTCTTCCCCAAACTTCCTTCCCCCACTCCTGAAATGTTGCAAGTATGTATGAAGTGCAACCAGTGGCTTGACAAGAAAATTCCTGTCTCCTCAGACTGCTGAACTTTAGTATTTTATAGCCACTTAATAGATACATCAATCTGTTAAAAAAATAATCAAAAATCTATAGAAAGTTATTCTAGACGTCAGTAACTGTACTAAAAAGAAAGACACTCTATTTGTTAATAGCAGTATTATTATTATTTAAAGATTTAATGGAGAAATGATAGACTGTCCATTGGCTGCTGTGCAGGAGTTTCAAGGACCTGAATTCCCATGTTAGCAATTTGTACGGGTTTGTGATGCTTTTTCCAGTCGGTGTGAATGTGACCTGCATCTAAATGAAAGCAGCTGCTGGAGGCATGAAGTGGGAAGCAGAGTGTTCAGATGCCTAAAGACTGGCTGCTCCCGTGGGCAGACGGTGTCCTGGGACCTTTGTGCTTTCAGCTTTTGGAAGTTTTAGTAACCTGTTTGGGAGAGTGGTTGTAGCAGCAGACGCTTTGTCCTGTGGATTTGTAACTGTGCCATGTTCAGATTGTTTCAGCCTGTAGTGAAGTGTCAGCAAGAGGATGCTCAGTGGGGTTATTGGGAATGTGTTTTCTGTAAGTATATCTCCAATGGGGGCGGGGGAAACACTCCAAACTTTCACTATGTGAGAGAAGGCTTAAACTTGGTGAACTCCCAAGTCACCTGAGGCATGAGGGACAGAGAAGTAGTTAGTGCTTTTATTTACTCAGTTAGGAAATATCAGAGGATTTAGCAGCTGCTCAGTTGTGTGAAGTCAATGCTTGTTGTAAGGTTTGTGTAGTCCTCTTTTATTTTGTTATAAGTAACTTCAAATATTGCATTTAAGAAGAAAAAAGGCCACTTTCAAAGTCCCAGTACTCTGTGGGTGTTTTATTTCCCAAATTACTAGCTTCTAGAATCTCTCTCCATGCACATCCTGTCTCTCTAAATGTACCTGCTGCTTCTGCCTGCTAATCAGTTACTGCAACTTGCAGTTGGTGCCCGACAGTCTCAGATTTGGGGCAGAGTTTTGCCCTGGCACTTTGCTGCCAGCCCTGTGAACCTTTGGTTCTGGTACTTGTGTTCCTCAGTGGTGATAAACTCCTTGGCTGTGGATGCTGGTTGCAGTAATTGCAGAGGACTCAATCCATTGACTAAGCTCACAGTGATTTTACTGAGCCATTTCTCACCCTAATTCCTCTAGTCCTGAATCTGCACCTTCAAACAGGAAGCAGCCATCAAAAGAACAAAAGCATAAATTAAAGAAAGGGTAAATTAAAATTAACAGTTTTAAATCTAGGCCTTCTCCCAAGTTTGGGGAGTACAGAGACGTATTTGGGTCACCTCTAGCAGTTTGTAGTGGATCTGTTCCAGCAATAGGAAGAACATACCCCCTCCTGCTGCAGCATGTATTTGCCAGACCGTGGAGTTCCCTGGAGCTGTCGCCTTACCTGTCCTGGGCATCACCTCCCTGTTCCTACATGGTAACTGCTAGCAGGTGGATCACAGCTTAATCTTCCTGTAATGGCTGAAGCAGCCGGAACCGTTTGTCCAAAATGAGGCATTTCCAAGTATTTATTTATTCAGGACTAAGGCTTCTGAGAAGCTGTGTTGAATACACAGTAATGGTTGTAGGTACAGTGATAGTTTTCATGAGGCTTTAAACAGCTTTCTATAAGCAGGTGTTGAGCAATCATTCTATGCTTTGTTTGAAAGTAGCTGAGAAATGTTGGAAGACACCAATTAGATCAGGTTTGGCTTTCGGGGGAGTTGCATCTTATTTTTTTAAGGGATATGCTTTGTATGTGTCAATGAACAAGGTTTGTTCCTAAACTGAGACACTTCCACACTATTGGAAATTTTTGCAGCAGAAAAAAGCCTCCGTTGGCTCTTTGGCCTCTCATTCAAGTAAACAATAGTGTGTAGAGCCAAAAAATTTGCTAGCAGGCAAAAGCCTGTTTTTACTGATGGCGAGACAAACAGTGTTAATTATATCAGAGTCAACAGTGTACATCTACTGCAGATCTGTGTGAGAGCTCTTGCACTGACTGAGGGGGACATTGTTTGCAATACAGCCCTGTTGTCCAGGGGCTCCTGCAGGTTAAGGGAGTTCACTTACTCTCTTTTGATCACCACTTGCCCTCCTTTCTTCCTTGTTTTGTTGCTGTTGGTGTTCTCTGTGGCCAAAGGGTGTGTGTGGGGGGTGTGTGTGTGCTTTAAGGGAGGATTTTTGAAAGAGATAAGGATAAATATTTTCCAAATTATGTCAAAATCTGATACATTTTGTGACAATGTGACATTTCAGGATGGAAGCAGGGTGGAAACATTGTGCTTCAACAGGCTCATCACAGTGATTTATGTAATGTTATCTTTGCAGTTAAATGCCTCATCTGCCAGATGATGCAGTTGCATGCTTAGATACATTTTCCAAACCCTTAAAATTTTTCTATTCTGAAGGAAAAGTAGTAACAAGTTGATGGGAAAGAACAACAGAAAGAAACACTCATTAAAAAAATCCATGCAAAGTCCCAGGAGTGAGTGTGGGCAGGGCCTTGGCAATTTGTTTTTTCTGGCAGCATCATCCCATGGAGTTGCCTTGGGCAGTGGTCTATCAGATTTCCAGACAGCAGCTCTAAGCTGGCAGACTTCACAGCCAGCACATTGCTTAAACTGAGGGGAAGGCTTTTCAGGGAGTGAAGAAGGTGGATAGTCTTGAAATCTTCAGCAGCAATGAGAGATGTTTATTACTGAAGAAAACTGTGTTGGGATTTCATGTGTGCCTTTGTTCTAAAACTGAGGACTAATTTAAGTGTAGCTCAAAAAAAGTGGAAGGCTTTGTGGTGGGAAATGCAGGTAAGAAGGAGAATTGAAAGGATTTGTTCAGGAACCAAAGCTCTTGACTGACAAACTCTTATCTTTTTGTTCTACTGACCCTCTCCAAGCCTAAATACTAATGTTACTTTCTTCCAAGTGCTCCTCCTGACTTGATCTCTCTGCCTGTATTGATAAAACACTGTCCAGGTCCTTCTCATCTCTTGATGGCTTCCAGCCTCTCATTGCTGACCTCTTTGGCATAGATACTATACTATACCTTTCCTTTCTGTGCTCTGCTTGCACAGTTGTTCTAGATGCAATTTAGGCATAATCTCTCTGACTGTGCTATCCCTGATGTTGCTGTGTTGTGCTAAAAAAAGGAAGGGAACCACCTTCAGAATTAGTGAGTGTGAGCAGCAGACAAGAGGTTTGTCCCAGAAAAGTCCATGTGTTTGCTGTGTGGGGACATCTCAGCTGAATCACTTACTTGTTCATTCTCCCACTACCCCAACTGCCTTGGCTGCAGGTGCTCTGATATCAAAAAGGCTGGTTACTCTATTGGTGGCAGTACATGTTTGCTTTATCTTTAACCCGACAAGCCATTTGTGCCCCAGGGCATGTGTAAGAAGAATTAAATGCAAACAGTTGGAGTCCTCTGCAGGTTAGAGACAAGAAAGATAGTGCAAAGGGATTAGGGATTAAAGGGAGAACAGCCATAAGCGGGATGGAAGGTTCATTTATGCACTTGGCTCCAACTAGATAAATATTTATGAGCAAAGGGAATGGATGGTTGTAAGAATGTCTGAGGTTTGTATAAGCAGAGCAAATACAAAATTCGTGAAGATTTTGGCACTATTGACATTCAGAGCTGCTTTTTTTTTTTCTTTTTTTAGCAGTTTGAAGGAGTCAGGAACACAGATCCCATTCAAGCCCTCATTAGGTAGATATTTATGGCCACTCCAATTCTCTTCTGAAGTTTGAAAATATTGTATTTCTTGGTTGAGCTCTACTTGATCTGCTCTTAATATTCTTTTCACTTGCATCTCTTCAGAGTAAGTTTTCTATTCATGGAGTTTCCATATTGTATGTATATAACGTGCTACCCTCACTGCATGGTATATTCTCAATTTATTGTGTAGATCCTGACATAATAAGTAGTAGAGAGTGAGAGGGCTCTTTGACCTGGGAATTATTCATCTATCATTTTATTTACTAACAAACAAGAAAAAGGCATTGAGAAGGGTGGGAAAACTATTAGCAATGGAGGTGAAAGAAAGATTCCTTAAAAATTAGATGGTGACTTCAGTCCAAATTCCAGTGAAATTTCAGGGAGATAGCTGGGTAAATGCTGCAGAGAAGTGAGGCATGGTTATTGTTTGCCTTGAAATATTAAATGATTATGAGGGAATATGCCTGCACTTAGAGTGATTGCGTGCTTTGGCTTCTTGACTGGCAGCAGTCATTTGTGCAGTCTCGAGTGTCTATGTTGGATTTAACCTGCCAACTTTTGGCAGTCAAGATAAAGGCTTTACACTGACGTGGCTAAAAACATTGGCAAGCATTAAGAAAGCTCATTTATATAATTTTGGTGATAAGTTGTCTTATGAATATATTCAAAACCTCATTTTGCAGACATGAGTCAAATCATCTTTGCAGGGGTGTTTAAACAACAACTTTCCATGGGGCAGACATGCAGTTGTAGCACTTTCAGAGCCATTACTGGAGTTAAAAGGAAAATGAGGAGCTTTGCCTGGCCTGTGTTGCAGACTTGCTTCAAGAAGTCCTCGTGGTTGTTCCTGTCAAGCAGGATAAGGGGTTTCTCAGTTCCAGGGACACAAATTGTAAAGCCACTGAAGAATGCCACAGCCAAATTTGCCAGGTACTTCCCTTGGTGTTCTGACAGTAATGGTGGAGAAAACGTAAGGAAGAAAATTCCCCAGTGAGCATGCAGATTGCTTGCAGAGCTGTGTGGGACTGCCACAGAGAGCTGTCAGCTTCTCCAGAGCTGGATGTTGTAGTAGAGCTCCCAGGCTCTGCTGCTGGGACCTGCTCCTCCAGGCTTACTGCCTGCTCTTTGCCTTACTCCAGGCTTTTCCTGCCAAGTACAGGGAAAAGCAACACACTCCTTCCACCTCGGGATGTGCTTAGCGGTGGGCATAAAGTGCTGTTCAGGCACTTGCTAGTGTGTAATATGCAGTGTTGCCCATGAAACTGCCATTTTATATTGATTTCCTACACCCCTGCATGAATTCATCACTAACAGCTTTATCATGCTGTTCTTATGAGAAATTCCAGATTGTTGCCCTTGGGAAGTTTATCCAGGGCTATCTTTATAAAGCCTTGGGAAGTGGGAAGGGGAATCTAAGCAGGGATTTAATGTCTCTAGATGTGGGGGTATTAGACACAGACCTTTTCTGCAGCTAGTCATAGGTTTTCTTTCTGCTTAAAATTTAATTGTATGCCTCTTATTTCCATCCTTAGTGCTGAATCTCAGCACTGACAAGGACTAGTCAGTCATAACCTCACTAATTTGTAGGTGAAGTTGGTTTTGTTTTCACTGGTGTCATTGATCCATTAACGTTACCTGGTTGCTGTAATACTCTATGCTTCAAAGGCACAACATTTCTTCAGCTGCTTGTGTATCACATGGCGTTTGTGTTGTGGTATAAGCTTTGAAGAATTGGGTTGTTAACCTTAAACATCCAGGGACCCCAGTTTTGGTCATCAGTCATCACAAGGAAGGATAAACCCTGCTAAGACAAAGAAGAAGGTGCCTTGCTCCTGAGTCATTCCTGTCTTTGTGTGCAGGTGAGACTTCAGAGCAGAGGAGAAATCCTTTTAAAAATGTCTTACTAGTGCAGAAAATGGGGCATTTTTCTTCATAATACACACAGGAAGCAAAAAACCATTGCACTTTTTCTTGCACTGGCTGTTTAGACCCCTGAGTAGCATTTAAACTCTGTGGTTTCCAGATCTTAGGTTTGGAGTGGCTCATGATCAAAGTTATTTTAAAGGTTAAGCTACTTGTGATTTTATGCCAACAGAGCACTTCTTAAAGAAAAAATTTGCTTTGATTGAGAACTAGCAGCAATCCAAGAGACAAATGGTAGAAATTATCATTGACTTCTGCACTGTGCAGGTGTGGTGGTGGTGCTGCTGGGAGGAAGAGCAGAGCAGTGGCAGGCACTAGTGCCACAAGGCTGGATTCAGAGTTTTAGACCCAGAGCAATCTACTGTATATGTTTAGATATTGTGCTGTTTTTTCAGAGCATTCCTTGCATCTCTTTTCTCATGTTTGCTTGTCCATCAGAGACTTAACCTCTAGCAGGGCTTGTGGAATCATGATGTTGGCTGTGGCTTTTCTAAGAGGCTGTGAAGCAGCAGAAAGAGTTGGCAGTTATGGTATTTTGATATAGAGAAATGTAACTTAAGCACAAAATGGGGAGTGTGAGGTCTGGTGGCAAGTGGAGGTGGTGGCTGGTTTTCCTGATCTGTCATTCGGTGAAGATGTGGGGGGTGGAGGGTGTGTGTGTGCGCGCATTTCATCACTGCATTCACTATCTTCTCTGGGTGACCTCCTGCCCCTTCTCCACCAGAGCAGCAAGCACTCATTTACAGTGCACATTTTTCTAGGATTTAGAAGAAATCATGGAGCAACCCCAGAGAATAACTTGTATTATTATAGATCTGCAAGTATGCTCTTAGAGTACCCTATTTTCTTCAAGCAGGGCTGCACAGTGTGGCTGTCCCATGCAGCTGCGTGCTGCAGGTGGGGTGAGGCTTGGAGCTACACAGTGGAGCAGGCTGAGCTGATGCTGGGGCCACTCGATGCTGTGCAAGCAATGGGGCATGTCTTGCATGGTCTTGTAACTCTGCTGTCCTACTCATTTGGAGAGCGTTGTTCTCATTGCACTTAAATCTCCTTGCATTACAGATAATCTAATTCTATCATGTTAGGATTAGGGGACCCCACTGAGAGAAGTTAAGAGCACCAGCTGCTCTGTGCTTCAAAGGCACAACCCTGGTTTGTCTAATCTGGGGAAGGCCACCCTGTGTAACCCTGAGGAGTTTGTTCTGGGAGCAGGAGCTATCCCTTCCTCTGCTGGATGTGCTGCCAGTGCTCCCCTAGGGCAGGATAATGTGTCAGGTTTGTGCCACCACCTCCAGTAGCAACCACCAAAGTTGCAGCTCTGTTCTCTAGAGGGACAGAAGCAGAACAGGCAGCTGGATATGGACTGTTGGACTCTTAAAATAAGCTTTATGCTAGCTTCATGGTAGTTGGTAGCTCTGTTTTTCTCTGAGATCTTTTGCAATCAGCTGTGAAAGCCCCAGATATTTGAGTCAACATATTTTGAAGTTGAGTGGTTTTGTCTCAGTTTTGTTATTTTGTAAATGCAGATATTTCATAGAAGCATCATGAAAACTGGGTTCAAAACTAACTGGAAGGTTTCAAAAGAGGGCAGGCAAAAAAGCAGCACCTTCCAGAAGGTATGTTTGTAGTAGGTCCTTAGCATAGCACTATTTAACTTCTTCTAATCAGTGACCCAGGGAAAAAAAATTAAACCATTACTCATAAAGTCCTCAGATAACACACAGATTAGGTGGAGTGCAAGATAACAGGACCTGAGTGACTGGGACTGCTTCATGAACAGTGTGTTCTGATGCAATAAAATGCTGTACTCCAGAGACAAAATGAGGGCCCTTCTTGTATAACGAGGAGGTGGAGGAGGGATGGCTGTCTCCTGAGAAGTGGCTGTCCTGAAAGAGCTTGGGTGTCAAGATAGATAACCATCTGAACTGGAGTTTTCACAGCCTAGCTGTGAAAGGATCCAAGGGCTCCAGGATCTCTGTCTGGTTTATTAGAGGAGGGTAAGGGGTGACATGATTTCAATTTATAACAGCCTCTATAGGGAAGAGAAATTCAATAATAGAAAGTTCTTCTGTCTGGCATGAAAACTGTAACGAGATCCAGTGGCTGGGAGGCTACAACGTTGATACGTTTAGACTAGAGACAAGCTGCAGAATTTTACCAGGGTGAACAATGAACAAGTGTAGCAGTTTATCAAGGGTTGTGATGACTCCTCCATCTCTGGATATCTCTGAACTGAACCTTTCTTAAACAAGAGGCTGTGTTTCAGCCTGGGATCAATTCAAACCAGTCCAGTGGCTTGTGTTGTGGTAGTGTACTTGCGGTGAGGAATTTTGAGGCAGTAGGTTTTTCTGTTAGAAGGGTCTGGGGGTGAATTCTGTCCTTGTTTACACCTGAAGAGCCAGTGCTGCTGCCAGGCTATGTGAATTTTAAGAGCACTTTGTGCCCTAGTCCTTTTCCTGTGTTGTTCTCAGAGGTCTTGAACAGTTACAGTTTTGCAGGTGCTGCTACAGCTCTTGCTAGGAAAAGTGCTTTTTGGTGGTTAATTGTGTACCAAAGGGAAGTGGATCTCTTTTTCCCTGTCATGTTGCTGCTTCTCAAGATTCAAAACCATTGGGGAAGCAGCATGTGCTATTTTTATCAGGATATTGCAGTGGTACTTTGTAAGCTGATGGATGCCTAGGAGGAACTTTTGAAATGGGAGAGATGGGGACACTTAGCGCCTTTGATGCATTGGTCCCTTTTGTTTGCAGCGAGGAGGGTTTGTATTGAACTACACTGATATATGTTTGTGCTGAAGAGTTATCTGAGCCTTCACTTTTTACCTAGCTGTAGAGGATCCTGCCTGCCTGCCTCCCTCTCCAGATTTCAGGGGAATATATTAGCAACTGACATTAATGTTGTTGAGAAAACATTGTAATGTAGGTGCACTAAAATTGCTGGGGCTCTAAGCACTCTAATCTCTTGCTGCTTTATGAGGTTTGTGCTTGTTTTGCTTATATGTCACCAAGTGGGTCATGACTCAAATTTAGCCAGCGCTGTTATTAATGCTGGAACAAGTCTTCAGCGGGCTATTTTTAGCAGTCAGGGCTGTTGTTGAGAGCTTGCGATTGCTAAAAATGCCTTGGAAGGATTTCACAAGCGATACTGTCTGTGGTGGAATTTGCGCACCAGCTGTCTGTCTTCAGGCCAGTTGATTGTGTTGACACGTATTCCCTGTGATTTGTCATCTCTGACTCCCGCTTTGCGATGGCTGTGACAGGCGTGCTATCAGTGTCTGAGGGGAGAGAGTGAATGAGGGGGGTGACAGCAGCAGCCTCATTACTGACAGCTTGGGAAGCGCTGAGATGGCAGAGGGGACTTTGGCCTTTGCCGAGATTTGATTTTTCCTTTACCACCCCATCTCCTGAAGGGCACCTCGTTGCTGCCATCTTCCTCAGGAAATATCCATTCTGTGGCTGAGGCCTTTTCTTGGATCCCCTCAGCAGGATTTTAAACATTTTCCTGGCTTAAGTGGCATCCTCCAGGCAGAGCAGCTGCTGAGCTTTATTTGGTTGCTAACTTGTTCTATCCTAAGGTAGCCTCCTCTCATATAAGCCAAATTTTCTGAGATAATGTCCCAAGGAACAAGGCTTAAAGGAACAAGGCACCGCTGAAAACTGTTTCTGAGTATGCTGTGGCTGCTGGGTGTGTAGTCTGACCATGTTGGATGCAGTTTTCCAATCAGAAATGATGATTACAATTGATTACCTATTTTATATGCTGGATAGCTTTCAACCCACAAATAAAACCTCTTGCTAATAGTGGTGAGTGCCCTCACTCCTGTAAGCATAATACATAGAGGTGTGAAACTGCCCTTGTGACTATTTCCTTAGTGAAATTACTATTCAGTTAGCGAGAAGGTGTTAACTCTTATCCAGGGATTTTAAGGTGTTTAAGCCCTGGGAATACAGAGTTGTGGTGTTCCTTTGTGTTCTGTGACTGCTGTGATTAAATGACTATGAATTAATTTCAGTTTTTCTGTTTTGTAACAAATCCACTGATGAATGCAAACAGCACCAAAGTTCCAATTCAAACACCTTCAAAGCAACCGTTTGCTATTGTCTCTTGAATTATAATCTGAAATAACCCACCACTTTCATTTAATGTTATACATACGTGGATTTCAAATAAATGTAAAAAGATGCAAGGAAGGCAGATAGGCAGCCAGTGATGATTTATGGTGCTGTAGGTTTTTTTGCCTCCAAGAGACCTTGATACAAATCTTGGCCAAAGCTTGAAGAGGAAATGAGTTTGGGCTTAGACTAATTCTTGGTGGATTTTTGTCCACGTTACAAATGATGTGTGGCTTATCTGGCAGTTGGAAACCTTCCTTGAGTAAAGGCTGAATGGGTTTTAATAAGGCTTCGTGGGGAAACGTGTCTGTCTGGATGAACCTCTGACCAATTTTGCTTCCCTTGTCTTTATTAGGACTAAGTTTGGCAGGGGGGAGGGCGACACACATAAACTGTTAGTGGGAGACATATTTCTAATTTGCTATAGTAAAAAGCGCAGTGTCTCATCCTGAGACTGTAATGGTGTTTGTACCATCTTGGTTTTTATACATAGTGTTGTATTTCTGTTCTTTATCTCATGAGTTTTGCCACATGAGAGAGCCTCTGTTCCAGCATAAAAGAATCTTTTTCTTTCCATGTCAATCTAAGCCAGACACTATGTTTCTATCCTGAAGGTGAAGGGGCTGTGAAGGGACTACTCCAGCAGCAATAAGGAGTGCCTGAAAGCCCTGTACACATGGCTCCTAAATAATTCACTTGGCAGGTAGCTCACACTTGCTCTCACTCTTTAAAATGAGTGCATTACCTTAGAGCCTGCTTGGGGCTTTTTGGTTCTGAATTCTTGGAAGTGATTTCAGAGGAAGGTGTTTGAATTGTGCCTAAAATAATTTATTCTGAAAAGATCTTTTGGGACAAGAAATGTTTGAGACCTTAAGCTATGGGGGTGCTGCTGCCTCACACTGCAGAGGTGATGTGGAGGGTGCTCAGTCCCAGTCCGTGCACTGGGGCACCTGGGGACCTGCCCAGGGACTTTGTTTCTGGCTGCTCAAAAGCTGGATTTCTTTGTGGGCAAACTTGCCGGAGAGCACAAATCTGTTTTCTTCAGTGTGCATGAAAACTGGGGGGTGGAGGGGTGGGAATTGCATCAAATTCCTGCATTACCCTCAAAAGAAATACATCCTTCTTAGCCCAGCTGTTTGAAAAATGATCTTTATTTCCTTTACTATTCCATTCCCAATATCTATATTTTCTTCTTCTCAGCACTTCCCTTCCAGTGACGTACCCATTTTTACCTTGGCGGAAGGCTGAGATTAACTCTGTATGTGTGGACTTGTGCAGGCAGCTTCAGATTACTTATTCCAATATTAGAGAAAGATCCCAAATGAAGTGTTCCGGGAAGTAAGCAGCAAAGGGGAGGGAAAGCAGGCAGGGAAGGCTTGTTGGACTGACTGACCAAGCAACTTGTCAAAAACTGTGTGATACAGCCACCTCTTGCTGCCAGGGCGGTGAGCACAGAGCTGTTGTCAGGATCCCCCTGACTCTTTCTGTCAGTTGGTAAGTTAAATCATGGTGTGAATGTGGATACTCAGTGCTGGGGAATGAAGAAGAAAAGCAGATTTAGGAAGTTGCAACTTCAGGTTGCAGTTTTGCAACTGGCTGACTCTCTGCTCTGCACTGGGATCAGAAGCTGTTCAGATGGTTGGTCGTGTTTAATTTTTAACCTGTTATTACAACTGATCTATGAAGTAGTCATTTGTACATTGCTGCCTTTAGTTTTTGTAAGTCTTTGTGGCCCAGAGGTTCACTTCAGCTGTGTGGTGGTGATCTCTAGATACTGACCTATCTGGATTTTTCCTTGCAGTTGTCCTTGCAGAACAAATTTGGGTCCTGTGTTTCTTGCAGTTGGCTACATACTGGTTCATTTATTTAACAGATTAAACTAAGTGGGTTTGTCTATTAGGAGTGGTGTCTGTGATGAAAGGAGAAAACAAAGTAGTACATCTTAACTGATGAGTGTGACAGCAAGTGCATATGCTTCTTAAACAGTGTCTGCTATTTAGTTATCACTGTGAATCTCTGAGTTTGTTCTGATTTATTACTTAATCCATTTAATCTGTTATAAAGAGATTTAAACCTGGAGTTTGTGTATTGTTCTTTTATCTCTCCCTTAAAATTAACATCCTTCACGCAAAGCATAAGCCATCATGGCATATTCAGAGCATCAGGAATTTTTGGTTCCTTTTGATAGAAGGAACTTTTTAGAAGGTGCAGTGATAGGAGTTTCTTACTCAGATTTCTAGCCACTTGCTACCACCTCTGACTGATAAGAGTGACTGGAAATAAGTATGTACGTTTTACTGCAGTGTCCTTAAATATCCTTAACACTTGAGCAAAGGCCTATGAGTTTATTTAATGAATATGAGGGCGTTTGGATTTGGTGACCTTTTTCAGCTTCATCATCTCTTCTGAATGAGATGATTCGACCTTTCTCAGGAATTCAAAACCTCTGGACCCAAAAGAAGAATCAAAAAAAATCTGCTGCTTTCAGAGTAACTCTGAGTGTGTAGATAGGAACAGCAGCACCATTTTTTTTTAATTGGAGTCACTTGCTCTGCACGAGTCTGTGCAGAGTCTCAGCATTATTAAAGCAGGCTGAAGTGAAAGAGAATTCCTGCGTTTTCCACAATATACCAGTTTTTGTCTTTATCTTCTTCACAGTTCAAATGTTTCCCTATGGAAACCAGATGGGGGTAACCAGCATGATTATTTACGCAAGTAACTTGAAACACGCATCAGAAGAGAAGCCAGTTTGTGGCATTGTACATTATTGTGCAGGATCAAGCTTTGCAGGCAAAGATCCATTTTTTGCATATGATGAGGTTACAGGCATCTTAAAACAGTAAAATCCTGTTTCTTCACTCTTCTTTAGTGAAGGTAAATCACAAGGTAAATCAACTACTTCTGTAATTCTTTGGGGGGAGAATGAAATCCACACTGCTGAGTGAGTAAATTCAGCTGGAGTAGATTATTTCCTTTTCCTCTGCTGCACACAAGTACTTTGCTTGCCTGTTTTAAGTCTTAATAAACCGCTTAATTTTGTGTGGTTAGCTTTAATTCACGGTTCTCCTTTTTAATTTCTTTTATTTCCTCCATCTCTGTAACCAACAAGCTGTGTTAATCCTTTCTGTATACACAGATTCATAATCTGTTGTTGGAAGTATTATTCTCTGCTTCTAGGGATCAGATGTCAAAAGCAATGAGTTTGGAATTCTCTTTTTCTTCAGATTGCTGTAGTGCTTGTTGATGCTGCAGTTTGTTTCTCCATTGGATATAGGATAAATCACTCTCTTCCTGAAGTACTTACATAGCCTCTCTGAAAACTCTGTAGCCTAATGTAATGGTTTTAACTTTGTAATGAAGGGTTGCTCTTCTTTTAAAAGATAAGAAACAAAGGTAGAGAGGCTAGGGCTTGCAGATTCATTATCCCTGTGGGGTTCTGCTGCAGCAGCTGAAGGTGATTTAACTGTGATCAATTTATAGTTTACAGTAATCTGTCAGGTTGGAACCGCAGGGGCTGGGGGCTGGATACACTCTCTCCTGTCAGCTGTACTTGCGGAGTGGTAAATTCCAGCAGAAGGGCAGGGAGGAGGCAGATGATGGCTCTTTCAGCCACTGTCATTAACTCCAGCAGAGATCCCGGATCCAGAGCATTAAGGACACACCTGTGCATCATTCACACAGCTAAAGGGATAACCCAGCTTGGCTCAGCTGGTGACCACAGCACCCAGCTCAGGACATCTGCACTGCTGCTGCAGGTGTGAGGTTTGCACTTTGTTACAGGGGATGCTGTGGTGTCCTATGGCTGTGGATGGTGTGGCCAGGATGGGGTGGAAAGATCACTGCGTATTGCAGTGCTCTGGTGCCTGCCAGCAAAACCAGCATCACTCCACTCAGTCGTGAAATTGTCCTGACCGAGCCCCAAATCTTGTGCCTTTCAGATCGTGATACTCCAGAAGCCATGTACCTGCCCTTGTGGCAGGTGCTTGTTCTGCCTGGAGCCCTGGGAGAAGCTTTGCTAATGGTTTTCTTGTGATGGTCTTGAAATTTCTATCTCAATTACTTTCAGCTGCACTTCTCTGAGAACTGTGCTTCCACAGTACATGCTAAATGGTTTGGAAGGACTACATATGCCTCAGGATCAAAATGCAACAGGAAACATCAGCAGCATGTCTAAATAAACCTCTCTGCCTTTCTTACAAGAGTGTTTAGCAGCTCTGTTGGCAGGTGTTTCTATAAAATGTTAAATACTGTGCTTTCCAAACCTCCAAAATGGTTGTAATGCAGTAAATAGAAAGGGACAGGGAACCAGCTGGGGAAGGTGTGTCAAAGGCCTAAATAATAATAATAATTAGTGGTTCTTCTGAAACAAAAAGTGAAATTGGGTCCTAGTAATCTGTATTTCATTGATGACACTGGGGTTTAAAATTATTTATTATTGAGGTGTGTCGTTTTAGCTGTGTAGTAATGCAGTAATGCAGAGGGCAGTAGGGGTTGGTTTAATGCAGGTAAGGGGCTTTGTGAGTGATGTGTGAGTTTAATGTACCAGGAGTTTTTACATGCAGTTTTGTATCAGTAGCCTCAAGTGTTTGTCTACTAAGTTTTCGAAATGCAAAACCTGAATAGAACTCAGTGGTTTGGGGTTTTTCCCTTGCGTCCTCTTACAATGCTAACTTATGTTTTCTCATTATTTATACTTCGGTGCTAAGGGGAGAAGGGGCTCGCTCGCTCTTTTACAGTTCCCCTTTGTGTTTCCTGTCTCTCCATTCCTTCATCGTACACTGTGTTTCAGCTCGAGCTCAGGGTTATCTTTGTTTAACAACTTTTTGGTGACTTTGCTGACTTGAGGCAGCTGAGGACATGGAGTCCTCAGCTCCTCAGGTTCTGCTGTCTGCTGCATGTGTCAGTGCTGCTGTCCCTGTAGCTGGCTCAGCAGACGGGTCCAGCTCACTGTGCTGCTGCCCAGAAGTTTGTGCTGGTGCTGCGTCAGGGGCTGCTAAAGCCATCTGAGTTGTGCCATGGGTGTCTGCATCGCCCTTTGCCGGGGAAGGAAGGAGAAAGGCTTTCCCAAGGTCATTCTCTGCAGGTCAAGGCACATCTGGGGGCGTAACAGGGCCGGGGACCTGGCCTGCTCCTGCAGAGTGGGGCTTTTGAACCAGCACCTCCTCACTGGCCAGCAGAGACAATTAGCGCCTTAATTCTAATCTCACTGGGTGCTTCTGCAGTCTGTTTTTCTTTCAAATGCTTTAAATGCCAGACCTGTGATACTATGAAGTACTGCAAAGTAAGATTAGATAAGGGCAAGTAGCAAGTGTGTGCTGAGGGCAAAGCTAGTGGACGATGTCTAAATGAAACCTTTGCATAGGGACAGCATGCGGTGCAGGCTCAGGGGGGGCAGTGGGGCCTTTCCTTATACCTCTGTCCCCATGTTTCTTGGCTCTGGAAGGAAACACCACACCACGTGCCATGGTTCATGCTGGAGGTAGGCACTGGGATGCTGAAAGCAGAGCTCAGGCCCTAGGGACTGGAGCTGGGAGAAGGCCCTTCACTGGGGGTTTGATCACCTGCAAAATTGAGGAAGGGATAACTGGCTTTTTCTGTAAAGCCGCCTGATCTCTGTGAATGAAAGGTCAGGCTCAGAACAAGGCTTGACAACTTTGTGTAAAATCAGGACTTGTGTGATACTGTCAAGTACTGCAGCAAAGAGGAAAGACACCAAACCAACTCTTAAATGCCTTCGCTCTTTAAATCAATGGGTTTTGCTGTGTTAGAGGATTGCTCATTTGAACAGACTCTCCTGTTGGATCCATAGGGTGATCATATCAGGCTAGCCTATGTTCGCTTGTGTCTCTCATTTCTGGGATGCTAACCTTCAGGAAGGTGAATGGGTAGGTGGGTCTCTGTTTTCATAAGCTGTAATACCTTCTCTCAGATTCCTCAGTGATTCCTGGGTTGTTTTATTTTGAGTGGCATACACTGAGTTGATGACAGTTCTCTCTTCACCACTGTTACGTTCGTTACCTCAGTGGAGTTAACAGCTGCATAAAACCCTGTAGGTGAGTGCAGAATTGGACGTCAACTGCAGTAGGAGACATCCCACTTGTTCTCTTGGACAGATTGCCATTTGTGCTGTTCCTTGAATACTCTAATTTCCCTACTGCCAAATCATCACTTAAATGCTAGAAACTGAATGTAGAAGAATCTGTGTGCTGCATCCTGGTAGCAGGAGACAAGGAAGGAGAGTGGCCTGTGCCATAGCTGAGAGGCCAAGTTTAAGAAGTTTTAAGCCATGGAATAACATGTTGGTTTTGACTGTGTGTGATGCCAGGAGAGCGTCATGCAAGAGTGAATGTAAAAACAGAGGTGGAAAAATCAGGCTTTTGAATTTAGGGATTAGCTTTGAGGCACGGGAGGAAACGTGATACCCTCTGCTTCAAATCTACACCAGGAAAAGCATTTTGCTTTTTCTGTTCTTTCTTTTTTGTACTGTTGGCAATGTTTCCTACAAACAAACGTTTACCCGGACCACATGCGTACGAGACATTCTCAGCCCTCATATTGCCCTCAAGTCAATAAACTGGCCTCATGTTTCCAGCGTGCTTAGCTGGCTTTGAAAACTCTGAAGAGATTTCAAGTCCGTGTTGCTGCATTGATATGTCACTTTATCTGTCAGCCAGGAGTCTCTTCTGTCCTCTTTGTATACATATGCCCATGCTAGCCAGATGGTGCTGGATTTGGGTGCCATCCAAAGTAGCGCATTAGAAAGGCCGGGTTATGTGTCATATTTCAGAAGCCAGGAAGAGCTGCCAGTTCTTCTCTTTTGGTAACAAACAGCTTGACTTAATATATTGATCATGTTGTCCTCGCCATTCTCAAGCTGATTTTATCTAAGGCACTCAGAAGGATATAAGGTTGAAGTTGTACAAATCCCACCTGTTGCATCCTCTGTGGCTAATGTCTGTGGTTGCATTTACTGTGTGTCCTAGAAAAATCTTCTCTCCACCAACATCATGAAATCCTTTCTAGTGTCAGGAGATTTCGGAGCTGTTTAACTGTGGGTTCTCCTGGAGCACAGTATGATCTAGGAGTTGGGAGATGCAGATTCTCCTCCTAAATTTGCCAGAGGACTGATGGTTGTTTTGGGGGGAGTTGCTTTGTATTTGTTCATTTCTTATTCTGTAAAACAGAGGTCAAAATGCTGATTCCCTTTATCTTGTGCTATAAGGATTGCTAAATGAAAAAGGCCTGATAAAGGCCAGATAGTGATGTTAGTTATAAATTATGGAAGAATTTTCCCTCACCCTCTCAGCATGCCTCTTTTAAATTTTTTTTCCTGGATGGAGGCTTTTCCTAATGGGATGTGAAAACCACAGACCTCGTGTGTATCAATACGAGAGTATGTGTAGAGAGAGCTGGGGCATGAACTGCCGTTGAGCAGACATTAATTAACATGGACCTGCACTCCCCAGGTTCTGTGGGATGGGAGGATGTTTGAGCTGGTCTTTTTGCCTTTTAAAGCCTTTATATTGTCAGTCTGTATCTGCAAGGTTTGACAAGACATTTGCCTCTGGCAGCATTGCAAAAAGGGTGCTTGTGCCTTGGTCATCTGCTTTTACAGATTCTGCTGGAACCTGACAACTAACACCTGTAATTTTGCTGGGTCATGGTGAGGACCTTGGGAAATTCATATCCGTCACTGGAAGCAAATACCTGGAAACTCCTGTGTTTTAAACCCCTTCCTGTTTTTTAGCGAGCACTTCTGCTGTGTGAAATCTCTCCTTCTGCCCTTTTATCTGCTTTTGAAATGTAGTATTCTTGATACTACCTTTTTATCTGCAGTTTTTACTATCAGAGGGCTCCCTGAATGCTTTGACAAGAGCTGCTTTACACATGAAAGCAAGATTATCAAGGGCTACCAGAGAGTGGCTGTGGCCCATTGGGTGCTGCGTTTGGGAATGGGGCCGAGGTCTGGGTGGGCAGAGCCGGAGGATTTTGCAGATAACGGCGGCACTTTGTCGCTTAGCAACAGGCTCCCAAGATGGAGGTGGCAGAGGATGGATGCCCCGAGCATCTCCCTGCTCCCTCCACCTGTGCGATGAGTGGTGGGAATAGGTGTGCACCAAGAGTCCCCTGGGTTACACCTGTGATGGGATGAGAGCTTTACTGATAATGAAGAGTAGTTGTGAAATGCTTTTGTAGCTCTGTTTTTCATCTTGAAAGTTCTGTGTATCATGATGCCTCTGAGAGAGATGTGCTGCAACTCTTACCTGATTTTATGAGCGCTTTTTAGAACCATTTGTAAAGCAGGTACCTTGCATATGGTTGCACTGAAAATTGGTGTCAGAGCCTGGATGAGAATTCAGGATGTGCTTGTTCTTCATCACCCATGCTGTTGTAGCAGGGAGGTCTGTTAGGTAGCATGTGTGTATAATATAATTGCCATGTCAGCTTTTCTGTTTCTGGTTATCTACATAAGGAAGCAGATAGCTGGTGGAGATGTCAACTGTGATGTGGCTTATTAAGAGCTACAAGACAGAAGTAATCACAAGAAACCCTGCTTCCATGCAGGCTGTTCTCCAGAGTCCCTGGTTGCATCTGCTGTGTCTTAACCCTTCTCACATAGACTGGATTTTTTTTTGTTCTTGCCAAAGGGTTATGCCCGTTTGAACAATTAAATGTTGTGCGCTACATCTGTATTTCTTGCTCTGTGATGTTTAGCATTGACAAGGTGCTGTGCACAGTAAATGAGAAGCAAAGTTAAGCCCTCAAGAGATGTCAATTTTGAGATGTGGAAGGGCTCTTAACTAATTTGAGTGGGTTAACAGTGATGAAAGTTGCTGCTCTGTATCATGTTTGCATTCCCTGTTGAGTTTCAAAATTGAGGGCTAGCAGCAAATGGAAAACTTTGCATGAATGTGCCTTTCTCTAGGCTCTGGCTGATAAAGCCTTGTTCCAGACAGGAAGAAAACAGGTCCTACAACCCAGCTGGCCTTCGGTTCCAGTTCTGTGAAGTACAGATAGAGGTTTCTGCATCTGAAAACTATGCAACGAGAGAAACTCGTAATTTAGCATGGATTGAGGAGGTGGTTGTAGAGGCCCAGTTTAACACTGCTCAGATGGGGGGAAACAAAAATCCTCTAAACATAATGGAAAGAGAGTGGCAAAGCCGATGAAAACTTGCTCTGGATTTGGTGAGGCAGCCACGAGTGATTGATGGCACCTGCTCTGCTGAGGTCTTTCTCTGCAGTGGGTTATTGTCCTGTCAGCTCTGCTTGCCCGAGGCCTTATTTGACATGCTTGGATAAGTGGGTCGCATCATTTTGATTCTGCACATGTTCTCCTCCCTGCAGTTTGCTGGTTTTGTTCACTCTTGAGCATTAATTGTCTACTGTCTTGGTGGACTGTTTGTTTGGTTACTTCTTCCGTAGCGCCAAGTCAGACTAATCAGACAAAAGTACAGATCTCCTTTCTCTCGGGAACATTAATGAATGTGCTGATTTATCTGCTCCTTATTGTTATCACATGTTGCAAACTGATGTACCCAAGAATCGTTGGTGTCATTTATCAGTCTCATAGAAGTGTCTCTTCCCATTAGCACTGCTCTTGCCCTCTGTTCCTTGCTTTCAGTTTCATCTCCCAGAGGAAACTGGGATGGAAATGAGAATGAAATATGGGTTTCCTTTTTAAAAAGAAAATAAACTAAACCTTAAGGGCTTCCTATTGGAATGTGATGGGATTGGACTCCTATCTCTTATCCTTTGAAAATCCCAGCTGGAATTATTTAATGTCAAAGCATGGAATTTCCCAGTGTGAAATTCATTGCTGGCTAAGGATGCACTGGGGATTAGAGAGACATCACTGCCAGCACAACGTTGCTGTCACCACAGGAGACCTCACTTGCACAAAGGGATGTTGCTGGTCTGTCCTGCTTCAAAGCTAAATCTTGGGGATGAGATTCTTCAATTCCCATTGAGATTACATGCTGTGTGACTGACAGCTGGATTTGGGCGGAATAAACCAGAGTGGGTAACACTTTGCACTGCCTGGGAATAGGGGGTGGGAGGGAGAAACAAGAGACAAGAGCAAAACGTAACTTGCTGATTTTCATATTTGGGAAGGGGGTATTTTACTAAGTCACTTCCAAAATCTCCCGAAAACTACTTCCCAGTTGGGTGATTTTGCTCATTTGGCTGCATGATAAAAGGCTCAGATTAGATGATTACCATGGTTTCTTCTGGTCCAAAATGAAAATAAAATCTCTAGTGTGGAAGCCTGATTTCTCACAAAGCTTTAACTTAGATCACAACACTCTCCTAGGAGAAATCCCTAAGTTTTCAGGGTGTCTTCTCAGTGAGTAGTCGGATAAAGAAGAAACAGGAGCATATTCAGACAGTTCACTGGGTAACCACTAAATGCCTTAATGCCTAGGTTGTTGGTTTTTTTTCTTCCTCTGATCAAAGATGATTATTTTAAGTAGGCATCAATGTCTGTGTGTTAGGGATCTATAATGCACTTAACCAAAATACGGGCTGATGGCTGTTTGTGCTCTGCTGGGGTGGTATTTACAAGGTGCAGCATTGTTTCTGAGACTCATAAATCAGCAGTGGTTTTTAGGTGATAGGGGGAGAGAGAGGAGCATCTCTGTCACATTACAAGAATAACCTTCCTGGCCTCTTTTTCTAAACTGGTGATGTCTTTCATAAAGAGGATTTGCCCTGCTGTTCTAATAAGAGTTGTAAAATAATATATGTGCAATTAGAATTTAGTAATGATTTGTGTGACTGGATCTACAGCACAAGCTGGTTCAAGTGATTGTGTAACCTTTGCATTGTGTTCATTATCTAATGTTGAAATAACAGCTGGAAGTTGAGAGACTGACATGTGGTTTTAAAATTACAGAGCTTGAAATTGCTGCTGTCTGTAAACATATGAAAATCTATTAATGACCTTTGAGCTCTCTGACTGAAAATGTTTTGTAACATAGAATACATCAAAATTGCTTTCTACTATTGTGCATGTTTCCTCTTTCTCAGTGCTTGCCTAGGATATAAATGAGTGCTTCATTCCTGACACAGATATCAGAATATTCGGAACTGTTCTAGGAAGCCCTAAGGATATATGGAAACATTTGGTCGCTTGTTGTTTGTTCTAGCAAACCAGTTATAGATGAGCTGCTCACGAGCACATGGTGTGCTAAGCCACTCGACATGGGAGAACATAGCTGCTGGCAAGACTGACAGCTGTAGACCTCTGCTGTACAATACATGTCTCCAGCAGCATGTTTGAGGAGGAGAAGGGTGACGAGGGTGGCACAGATGCATCGCCCTGGACTTTTCATTAGCCCCTGTGACATTTAGATGTTTAGAGAAGCATTTCTCTCCTGCTCGAAGTCACCTCACTCGGTTTTCCCCTTAGATTGAAGCAGAGTGCTGGGGGCAGCTGTTTCTGGAGACGGCTGCTTCTACATATTCCTTGTTGTTGGATCATTTATACTTCTTCTCATTTGTTTCCTCGCCAAAAGAAACTACCAGAGGACTAATTATTTAAAACACATTCTAGACCTCATGACAGCTGAACTGAAAATTGTTGCCTACCACTGAGGGCAACTGCAGAGTTGGTAAAAAACGCCTCTAGTGTCATAGTGTTTAAACATAAATTAATTTATCATGCAGCACTGGGGATCAGGGTATGGCTGGTTTTTTTCCTCTGGGGACTCTCACCCCTACAGGAGAGTTGGCAGAAGTGAATTTGTGAGTGTTCGTTGGCTTTGCGCGAGCTGTGTCAAACCCCAGTTGAAGCTCAGCTTGCAGACTGCTCTGCTGCTGCTGCTGCAGAACATCGTGTCTCTGTTCTGCAGCATCTTTGGGAATGGCACCTTTCCTAGGAGGGTGGTAATAGAGTGGAGGCTGGAAGCAGAGTCTCAAAACATCCGCACCTACTTGTGGAGTGAATGCGTTTGAGGCTGTTACCACGTGGGAGGTTCGTCTGGAGCTTTCATTCCATAGGTGCCACTGCCTTAAGAGCAGTGCAGTTTTCATGGCAATGTTTTAAAAGTATGTACCATACAATGAGTGGAGACGACATGTGTGGTTGAATCAGGAATCCTAGAAAATAAAACTTCACATTTGTATTTAGTGGGTGGAAGCTTTGAATTACTCGAGATATATGGCCTGAGATTCTTGAGTTCCTGACAGAGCTACAGTTATAGCTGTATCTTTGAAGTCTCAAGTATGAAGCTATTCATATGACAGTCAGTACAATCATAATGTGGTTGCTGTATACTTTATGCTATGAAGATCAAAACTTTGAATGCAGAAGCATAGATGGAGGAGACCAATTTAGGCCCCTGCCTTTGGTAAATGAGCCAGATGCCCAGTCCATCTGCCCAGCCTCAGGCTGGCTGAACTTCATTTCCAGAGTCCAGCTCATGGAAGCATGACATCCTCTCTCAGCAGAGGTTAAAACAATTGTGTCTTCCCCTTTTGTTATTAATTTTAAATAGAGAGACATTCCTGTCAATAGTGACAAATAGGCTGGAGACATTTTCTGTTCCACAGTGCCTTCCTGTTTTTTCTGACTAGTTCAGCTGAAAATTTTAAGTGGTGAAAGCATCCAGCTGCTGTACCAGTTTGTACTGGTAGGACCCTTGTGCCTTTTCCTTTGGCAGCTTGGGACCAGCTGGTGCAGCTGGAGACTGGGACTTGTGTTACCTTTCTGGCAAGATTGGAAATGAGTGATAGAACGGCCACATCTGGCTTCAAGCAAGGAGCTGCTGCTTCCGGTCCTGATTCTGTCACTGGGAGCTGTTTGAATTGAATATGAGCATCTGTTTAAATAATCTGGGGAGAAGAGGAATTAGTTGAGATTAAGTGTTAAAGGCTGTTCTGTAAACAAGCTTGTGATTGCTGCCTGTCAGCAGTCTAGGCCCAGCAGTGTCACTGAATGTCGGCACACTTGAGGAATGTCTTCCCAAACCACTGGACCTCTAAAGCGCGCCTGCCCATGCCACTTACTGAATACCATTGGAAGTTAGTCGAGGTTGATGTCCCCCAGATCACATTCTTTAAAATGGAGGTGTTATGCATAGCCTGTCACTTGGGAAATGGGTTTCATTGGTGCTGTTGCCATCCCAACTGCTCCCTCTTGGGAGGGCACTTGCCAAGATGGAGGCAGTTTGCAGGAGGCACGTGCTCTGCACTCATACCCAGCAGTGCAGCCGTGCTGCTCAAATAAGCACAAGTAGGTGCTGTCAGATAAGTACAACCTGTTTCCCAACTCCTTCATGCAGTACATGAACTGCACAGGCTGAGTTCCCAGTCTTGGCTGAAAGCAGCTTCAGCCAAACCTGCTTTTATCTGCTGTTAAAGCTGGGCAGGTTGGCTGCGCTGTGCACCCCCAGCAGCACCTTTCAGCACTCCTGCAGCCTGTGAAAGCCGGGCAGGCTGGGCCTGCCGTATGCCTCATTTCATCTACCTGCAAATGGTGCCCCAGCTTCCCTTCAATCATTTCAGCTCCCTTGCTCTGACACACTTTCCACTGACAGTAATTCTGTGAGCACTCATCGGGCATTTACTGCCATCACTAGAGGAAATACTGATGGCTTAAAATGGGATCATTTCCTTTCTGATGGACAGCAAGCACCTGTGGGAGTTTTAATAGCTGTACAGTATGTCTTAGTAGGTAGCGAGGAAGATGGGTGCAGTTCTCTGCAGTGAGGTTCCTGCAGGTCCTGAAGAGGAAATTGGAGGAGAGGGAGAAAGCCACCCTGGCTTCCTTTTGAGCTTGCAAAGTCTTAATCCTTGGGTGTCATTACAAGTGGGCATTTAGCAGAGTAGTGGCAGCTTCCTCCTCAGCTCTTCACAGGTGACAGGAGCACACCCTCTGGTAATAAATTTGACTGTTTCAATTACAGTGAGTTTCTTGGTTCATCCACTTTTATTTTTAACTTAAATCATGTATCATAAACCTGCAAACCAATGGCAGCTTCAAATGTCTTAACATTTCCAAAGCTGCCTTGTCAGAAAGTCATCTTATTCTTGAGCTAAACATGTGACAGGGTCAGAGCAAATGTGATGCATTTTAAAAAGTGAGACCCAAATTCATCTGGAACATGTCAGCTTTGGAAGGAGAATTGTAGTCTAAGGTTAAACAAGCAAGGGTTTCATTTGGAATCATTTTAATTGATATTGATTGCGTTACTTGAATGTAGGGTCAAAGCAAGAAAGTCACTTTGAATCTAGATTAATTTTTTTTGCCTTTTAAAAATGCTTTAGTGGCTTTGGCTTCAGGGCTGGGGCTTGAGTTACATCTTCAGTGAAGCTCGCAGTGGGGGAGAAGAGAGGGTGGAGAGGTAAAACAAGTGTGTGTTATACTAGAGGAAAAGCGAGAACTTCCCCGTCCAGGAGAACGGCAGCGTGGGGCTGGAGGTGCCAGCGCGCTGCCTCCCACAGTGCCCTCGGCCCTGCAGAGCACGCAGCCGGGCTGGATGCGGCCAGTGGGGCTTCCAGCCAGAGCTGCTGTGCCGTGCTGCCGGCTGGCCCAGCTCCACTGCAGCCTCGCTGCATGCTCCTTCTCCCAGCTCTCCAGAGAGAACTCCCAAACTTCTCCTCTCCCACCATTTTAAGTGCGCTCCTGATTGCTTTTAGATCTCCACTTGCATCTGCTGCCTCTTCACCACGTTCAGTTCGAATTCAATCACCTTGGTGTGGTCCTACCCAATACCCTCCAGTGGAGCTACCTCTTATCCCATTCCTTTCTTCTTCCTCTTCTCTCCTTATTATTCACCTCATTTTGTTTGCCTGTTGGCTACTCTTCTTGGCTGGCTCCTGTTCTTGCAGTGGTTTCTCTCTCTATGGACCCATCTTCAAATCCCTGCCTTAAAGTTGATTTCTTTGATGTACGTTTCTCATGTATATCTCCAATATTATCTTTCCATTTGAATTACAGTCTCCTGTGCCACCTTTATCCAAATAAATGGGCAGTAGATTTCCCTTAGTAGTGGTCCTGTCTGTATTTGTAATGTGCTTTGTCCACTCAGAAAGCACAAGGATATGAAGTCGGCATTTGTTTCTGTGTTGCTGTTCTATTAACTGGGTATCAGGTCAA
Organism: Nestor notabilis; assembly: GCF_000696875.1. Classification (NCBI taxonomy): domain Eukaryota; kingdom Metazoa; phylum Chordata; class Aves; order Psittaciformes; family Psittacidae; genus Nestor; species Nestor notabilis. Next base: position 52,273 of record NW_009944068.1, read on the forward strand.
TAGGAATATTTTAAAAGTAACCTAATTAAAAATAAATCTGTTTCAGTTCCTCTCTGAGCCAGGATCTCTCCCTGAACTGTTAAACAAACAGATTTGACAACCCTACTGCTAATTGCATGATAAAGTTGATATACGGATAGATGGTGTTTAGATCCTCAGGGGCTTTTCCACTGCTATTTTGCCGAGAGAAGCTGGAAGCAGGAACAGGGACAAGCAGGGTCAGTTTTAGAGACAGCAGTGGGGGGTTTATTTTGTTTGCATGGATCCTTCTCCTGTTTGATGTTCAGTGGGATATTTCACGTTCCTCAGCGTAAGGAGTAAGTGCTGCAGTGAAGAGTTGTAGAGAGAGAAGCTGGAGGCTGTTTCCCTACTGGGAAATCAGCCCATATAATCTTCTGAAGTCAGCAGAGGCAGTCTGGCAGGAGCACTGTAACCAGGCATTGGCTGAGCCTTGCAGTGTCCAACAGGCCCTGGGGACAGGGGGTTGTAATGGACTTGATTTCACACCAGGGCTGTTTTGAATGGATGCTTGGGGGCTGAGGGTAGTTATTTTATTAACTCTAGGTGTATTTTTGTCCTCTGCACCCCAGCAGCATGCTCAAGGTTTTTCATCTACCTGTGTGGGTTTTTCACCTTTTTTCAGGTTCTTTAAGCGTTCCCTGTGTCTGAAAGGTATTTACAACCCCAGCCTCCCCACATGCTTTCTGACATCTCAGAGCTGTGTAAACGTGGAGGATTAAGGCAGAGTTAGAGCTGGGCTAAGCAAACACACAGTGGTGACTCCAGCCATGGATGGCTGTGGATGTGGATCTTGCACCAGGGTTCTCTAGGGCTGATCATTATTTCTTGATCCAACAGGCAGCGTGGAGTCCACTGTGCAGAAGTCTCTTGCTGTGGTATTTTGGGGATAAGAACAGTCTCATTCCAGAGCAGAGGGCTGTGCACCCGCATTATACACAGGTTTATTTATACATTGAGTGGTGTGTACCTTGAGTGTCTCTAGAGATTGCAGCTGTGCCTCGGTGACAGAAGAAAAATGGCTTTTCAGGGAGGAGTCTTCCAAGTGATTAAGGATGCTGCCAGCTCTGCCGCAAGAAGAGGAGCAGTTGCATAACTTTAGCTTGGGCTAAACAGTGATGAAAACCCTCAGATTTTTGTTGGACTCTCCAAATCTCTTGCAGAGTCAAGGTTACATACTTCGTTTGCCAGCCTGTACTGAGGTCTTTGCCAGTGTATCTTCACAGCTGCTGGTGTGCATGTTATGTCAGGTAGAGCTGGAGGAGGTACCACAATTACATTTTCAGCTGAAGTGTTCTTTGGTATCTGTACATCCAAATAAGAAAATGGGGAAGTGGAATTTGTATGTTTCATGGAGTAACTGCCAGGGAAGAGGCTCTAAGGAAAGGCCGATTCTTCCTTATCTGTACCCATGCAGCCAATTAGAACCATCTGCTCCTCATGTGCAGCCCAGACAGAAGGCTGTAGCCTGCCCTGGAAGGTGTAGGAGAGATTCCGAAGTGAGGACAGGTAAGAGACAGCCCTGGAACCAGTATAGTTTTGTATATTCTGGAAGAGGATTTGGCAGTCTCCTTCCTGGAACTGAGAAGAGAGAATGGGCCTGGATCCACCAGCCTTCCTTGGAGAGAAGGGGATTTACTGGCCCTGACAGCAAAGGTAGCCAGGTCTGCTGACTCCTGGGTTCGGCAGAAACCTCAAGGCTGGATATGGAGACCTTTTGACTTCAGGGCCTGACTTCAGACATTGTTTCTGTGTAAGCCCTTAGGCTTTACATGATGTGCGAAGGGCAAAACTAACTGCTGGTCTGGGCTTGTCTGGGGGCAGTGCTCCCATGCAGCAGTTGTCAGAGGCCAGTCTCACCTGCCAGCTTTCTGGTCATGAATCTGCTGGTGAATCACTCCCAGGATTTTTGGTGAAGTCAAGATGTGTCAAGAAATGCTGTTCACTGGAGTGATGTACTGTATCTTCTGTATGTGCTTAAGTTTTCCTGCAGTCGCCTGTGCGCAAGCACAGATGCACATCCCAAAATAGTAAGCTCTTGCACTGAGGTCCCCAACTTGGAGGTCATAAACTTGACTAAAAGAGCAATTGCTGGAAGACTCTTTTAGTGGAGTAAATAGAAAGGAAACAAAGGTGGCAGGAACAGAAACCCCATTAGCCCCCTCCTGCTCTCTGCCTGAGGCTGCAAAGAGGTCTGCATTTAGCAGCATAGAAAGCAGCCCTGCTGTCACCCTCTGTCAGTGAGGAGAAGCTGTGTTCAGTGTTCCCAGAAAAAGCAAAGTCCTGTGAGCTGAATCCTTTGCTGAAGTGGGGAGGAGTGGGACTGTGGAATAGCTTTTCTTGTCCCAGGGCAGAGAAACTTGGCTTCTTCCCCATGGCTGCCCCATGCTGTGGAGCTGAGGATGACTCCCTCTGGCTTCCTCCTGCAAGAGACAAGCAGCAGCCTGGCTACCAGGGCTTGGGGCTTAATTCACGGCTGTTTGGAAAGTGCTTGAGATTCTTGGACGCAAGTGGCACTACAAGTGAATGCATTATTTCCTTGGCTTTAATCCAGCTATGACTATATTCCCTGAATTAATTTTGCTAGTAGCTCAGTGATGAGACAGGCCTTAAATCTTCAGACAAAATGGGGATAAAAAGCTAAATTATTAAGTAGGGAATTTTGTAGGATTCAGTAAGGGGAAAAGCACAGCTTTCCAGACTAGTTATGTAGTGAAGTGAATTGTCTAAAATCTGCAGTGAATGTGCTGTGGGCACCAAGGGAAGGCTTTTCCTAAGGCATTGAGTCACCAGTCACCATGTGAAGCCAGGTAAAATTTAAACCAAAGTGGCCATTTACTGCTTTTGAAAGCATCTTTGAATGTTATACACCGAGCCAGGTGTGAGTTACTTGCTGGTGCTTTCAGGCAGGGTCATTCCTACTTTCTCCCTTACTGGGGCCCCTGTCACCTCATGCAGCATCTTCCATGTGTCTGCTGTCACATTGCAGCTGCATCTGGCTTCATGAAGAAGTGCACGGTTTTGGTGACTTCTGTTTCTGATGTTCTGCTGAGTATCAGTTAACACATGTCATTTCCATTGCACTAGTTTCTGATTAGATACTAAAGCTTAACATTTTCATTTCTACCACAGCAACTTCCCAGTAAATAGGACAATCAGTGTGACCTTCTGTATGTGCTATCTTGAACTGCTGGTTTAGCATGTTTCCTTAAAACTAAAAACCAAAGGGAGCAACTTACTTGAATTTCTCATTTTACCATTCATGGAGAATGGTGCCAGACAATCATTTTCCTTGCTCTTTCACTAGTTAAGGCATTGGTGAGCTGATCTGTATTCTGGTGTATTCTATGCCTCTGAGACAGTGCTACTGTTGTATCTGGGGGGGGTTGGCAATTTGCTGTGTATGTACGTGCTGTAAGAGGAGCTTGCCAGCCCCGCAGGACCCCTGTGCAGGGTGTGTAGAGGTTGGGTGCTGGCTGATTGTCTTTGAGCCTGCATTGGGCCAGGAAGCAGCTGTATGTATGTTGTTGTGATTGAAATATCAATGTCTCTGTGATCCTAAAGTATCAGTGCATCATCTCACTTCACAGAGAAGGCTAACTTTGAGCAGCGAATGATTTGGAGTGGAATCAGCATGTTGCACACTGAGGCAGTCAATTCACTAATTAAACAAGGAGGGAGGAAGTAATCTGGAGCAATCAGCAGGGCATTTCATCCCAGTTCCTCATTGTCCTTGTTGCTGGGCTTTAGTTTTGGAGAGACTAGAGAACAAATGATTTTCATGAGCTCTTTTGCAGTACTGAAGGTGTGTGTTGATGTGAGTAGTTAGTTGTATTGCATGCTCCTTCCATGATGTAATGGCTTGAGTCAGAAGCAAGGTACTGACAACAGGGGAGATGACAAATTGCTGTGGCTGAAGCTGACAAATTTTGGCATGGTAAACAGGGCTTTCTAAAGTATCTCCTAATCTGATATATTTTCCTCTCATAAAAAATTAATTGGGGTATAGATTCTGTGAAACATTCCAAAAAGAGTTTAGTTTTTACCCTTGAGCAGTTAATAAAAAGCATTGGAGAAAAATTATATCTAGCTGTTGTGAACTAACGTCATAGTGATTTGGCATGTTATTTCTTAAAACTCTCTTTAAGTGGTGTGTGTAGGGGGAGAGGTTGACACTGTCACCACGAGTTCAGCTTTCAGTCCTCAAAGATGCCAGGGATAGCAGTAGTAATTCCCTTCTCTGATCTCACTTCCGATGTTAATCATTCTGACATGACATACCCGCTTTTAAAGCATGCTTAGATTGTATGTTATAGTCCTGATTCAGGGTAGACACTTAACACTTAGAAGTGTTCAACCTCTGTTACGTGTTTAGATCCCATTGATCTCAGCTTGCTTATTGAATGCATGGTAAGCTTTAGAAGTGCATTTCTCCGTATGAATGTTACTGTGAATCAGACTGTCAGGCCCAGGGGGGCTGATATGTTGCTTTCTGAGAAACAAAATAAAACCCACCTCTGTTTCAGTGGAACAGTTAAAGGCTTTCCTTTAGGATGCTGATTTGTTCATGTGCTGTTGACGTATGGTTCCTGAATTAATCTGAAGCAAACACATTTTCATAACCAGTTCCAGCATCTCTGAAATTAATCAAACACATAGCCTGGAGAGTATTCATCCTAATCTAATCTAAAATTACTGTTTGCATTGTACGTGCCTAATTATTCATCTTAAGTCATCTCTGGAAAGAACATGCTGTCTTGTTTGTGTTTTTGTTCAATATTTATATTGCTTATTGCTTAAAAGTAGTCTCAAAGAACTTAACGTGCTATTTTTTTTCCTTCTTTACAGAAGGACATGTCGCTGAAGCCTCAGGAGCGGAAGGAGAAATGGGAGAGGCATCCAGGCAAGAAACCTAGAGAATCTGAAAACTGTGTTTCTGCTGAGCCGAGTGAAAATGGCCATAACAATGATGCTGGGAGCTCTGAGAGAGAGGCAGAGAGAGGCAAAGAACGGATGAAGAAGAAACTCCCCTTGAAGCTGTCCAAACAGGTAGGGAAATTACTTCTTGTCTGTAGCGACTGTATTGTGGCATTGTCCACTGTGAAATGTTGTCCAAGGTTGGCGTTGTTAATGTGACTGGCTTCTCTGGTAACTTGTGCTGGTGAAAACAATGTCTCTTACAAGACTTCTGGCTAAGTGCACAAATCCTCTGTTGTTTCGTAAGCTAAAATGGAAGACCAGATGTACTGGGTAATGTAGGAAGGAAGGAGCAGACCTCCCATTTATCCTGCAGCAGTGTGGTAATTCACACCATTTGTTTGTGGTCTTAAAGCCTTAGACACAAATAGAAATCACCAATTGGGCTGTAGCCTTCTTTGGGGAAGATGTGCTTGTTAATGTGTGCCTGGAAGTTGCAAACATGAATGTGTCCATCCCATGAGTCAGGTTCATGTGCCCCCAGACAGTATGTTGAGAAGGAGAAAATACTCGAGTATTTTAGAAGCGGAAAGTCAGTTTGGAGGAAGTTGTGCTCTGGGGAAGTCTTTTCTCTGTGCCCTTCTAAAATGTGGTAGAGCATTAATGAATGAAGAGTTATCATGCTGGAGGGGAGGATTGGGGGCTCCCATCTGAACCACAGTGTGCGCAGAGCCAGGAGGTGACAAAGAGGAGGCAGTACGCCTGGCAGGCTGTTTATCACTTTAACTGCTGCTCAGCAGGGAGAGCTGTTGGTGACTCAGTGTGCATTCATTGGTTTGAAATCCACATGGCACAGCAGCATATAGCTATGAACAAACACTTTCCCAGTTGTCCATTAACATGGTGCCAAATGGCAGCCAGTGGGAAGAGCAGTGAACTTGACCCTCCAGCATTTGTTCTGTGCTAAGAAGTAGACTATGATGAAAACCTGCTTTTGTTCTCTGTTATGTAGAGAAAAGAGCTGTTTATCCCAAGCATACCTTCTCTTCTGTGAAACTAGTTTTGTGTGTGCGCCAGACAGTGAAAGATTGAGCTGTCCAGTTACTGTCAGTGTTTTTTCAGACTTGGAATATTTTAGGATTTGAAAGGATCATTACGGTTACCTAATGTAACACCCACCCCACCCCCACCCCGAACTTCACCACCACACGCAATCTTTTGTAGCATATTCATTCAGAAGGGCCCATCACATTTGACATTAGAAATTCTAATGGTCTGCTCATGGCCCCACTCATTAACAAATTAGGAGGCTTTTGTTTTCTTCTTGATTTAAAAAGAATAGTTGGAATAATTCCATGTGAATAACTTCAGTAAAGATGTCAGTACTTTTCTGCTTGCAAACATTTAGGTAGCAAATCATGTGACCGTGCACTCCTAGGAAAATATTTGCCAGGTTTGTTTTCTTTTAACTCCCCAAAGTGATACCAAATGTTTTGGTTTTAGGCTCATCAGTGTATATGTAGTTAAAATGTATTGAGTTTCTTGTTCGTTTTTCCTTGAGTGATAGGGTTTCAGTTCCCCCTCTGGTTACAGGCACGATGAGTTTGTGCACAGATATTCACTCTGTGCAAATTAAAATGACTTTTTATTATGGGTGAGTAGATGCACATTTTAGTTTTGATGGAAGTTTGAACAACTAGGATCCTTTTTTTGGCATCCAAACCCACAAAATGCTAAGCAGGTTTTTCAGCAGAAGTTCCTGGCTTTGATACAGAATGCTTAGAAGCAATGGTGCTGGATGTTACTGCTTCCTGCTGCTTACCCCAGGACTGTGGCACTGTGCTTGGCCAGCTGCTCTGCCTCTTAAAGCTGCTCTTGTGTCAGGGGGTTTTATTTATGTGAAAAGGCCCCAAACACCAATCCAGTGACCCTTGCAAAGCACGCATGGAGCTGGCTCACTTTCCACTGTAGTCCCGAGAGTAACCTTACTGCTGATGTTGATGCAATTCAGAGTTGTGTAGTTGGAGTATGGAAACAAGGAGCACCCTAGGAGGTCATTAGGTCCCGATTGCCACCTGAATGTCTCTTAACATGAAAGCCTGGCTTCTGTAGATACTGCCTTTCCACTGGCTAGAGAGTTGTTCCTTCAGGTCCAACATTTCACTGCAGGAGTTCAGTGCTGTGGATGTGGGAGGCCATGCCCTGCTGGGCAGTGGGGAAGCCCCTCCTGGAGCTGGGGGCAGCCACTTCTCACCCCCTGCAGAGGAGGGAAGGGGTGTTAATAGTGACACCTTTAAGTTTCAAGTAGTTGTGGCCACTAGGGATTTCATGATATGTCCTTAGAAACCTTTGGGGTAGAAGTTTTGTTACGCTGCCCAAACACCAGTTCCTGTCATGATACGCTGCTGCCTCAGTTTACCAGACATTTAGATTACTTGTATTTCAGCTCTGAAAACTGAGGACGTTGTTACGTGTTTCTTCCGCTTAGTATTTGTCTGCCATCAGTGATGTAATAGGGTATTTGCTGCCACATTCATGAAAACCTGAATTCATCTTTCATTGTTTAATCTTTCTTTCCCTGTAAGAATAAATAACAAATGCCAAAAAGAGTGAGGATTTGCACAAAGAGTATAAAAAATAAAACCTGTGATGAGTGACTCATTAATACATGGTGCCTCTTTAAACAAGTCACACTCGAATTCATCTTTTATTGAGAAGGGAGGGTTTTTAAATACCTTTTGTTATCCTACCTGATAGAGTTGTGAAAAGCAGACAAGTTTGCAGGTCTGTAAGGTTGATGAAAGTAGCAGGGAAGTTGAAGCTGGATAAACCAGGCTATTCTTAGTTCAAACTCATTATGCAAATGGTATAGACAAGTTCAATAATTTTTCCTCTTTTTTTTTTAATACCCACAAAGTTCACACCTAGAATTCTGGCATTTCCTGCCAAGCTGTCTAGACAAATTGGCTGTAATATGAAGTTTCCTGGAATTTGGGGGTGATTTTTGCATCTCCGGGTTATTAAGCATAGGTTTATACCTAATTTGGAAAGCTTACTGTAATTAATGCTAATTATATTGAGAGGTTGCTTAGAAATTACTATTCTATTTGGTGCTTTCCTTATACTCTCATCCCTTCTCTTCACAAGGCTACTGAGCTGTCATCTTCTCTACACAGCCTCCTCCAATAAATCAAATTGGGCATTATAATTATGGCATTCTGCTAATCCTTGTAGAGAGGTGCAAAGTGGTAAGCTGACTTGAGTGCCAGGTTGTCTGCTTTGTTTAGAAAATTAGATTAATATTTCACTTCTTTTGACAAAGCATCCACATTCCTATTTGCTCCTGAATATTTGGTTCTATTGTACTTCAGGCCATGGAGAAAGAATTCCAAAAGCCAATTTGTCCTTTCCAATGTATTATTACAATTACATATAAACAGCATTCAAACAAATTTATCTGCTGCTATAACAAAGAAGAGGGGGGAAAAAAAGGGCATTTCAAACAGTCATAAGTCTTTTGGCCAAAGATGTGTCAGGATTTGGGGCTGTTCTCAACATATCTGTGCAGGGAAAGGGGCTGACTTGTGACTGCTGCTCTACAATGGGTATCAGTGACAGAGATGGGGGGAGGACCCCATCACCTCTGTAAAGGATTCCTCAATAGCTGGGTGTATAATTCACTTAAATGAATAATAGATACAAGATGAAACTTCTTAGTTTCAATTTCGCTTCCTTAGATCGTCCGAAGTCATTCTAGTTTTGTGAGAGTCACCCTTGGAACTCTGACTGTCTTTTATTAGCCTTAGCTGAGCTGTTTGCTCTTTTCTGGGTTCATTTTTGGAGCTGCTTATTCCTCTGAACGTATGAGCAGCCTGGGGCCACCCTGGGTGCAGAACAGTGGAGGGTTTCTGAGCTTCAGGACCCATTGCCCTTTCTGTACGTGAACTAAAAATGGGCTGGCCTCCTTCTGGAAGGAGTCGGAGTAATGGGAACGAGTTGCTGATATTTCAGGTTAGTTTAACCTCAAGCTCTGTGGTTAGTCAGCTTGGGAGCATCACGGTGTGTTGAATATGTTTAGATGTTAAATGTGGCTGTAATAACACTCTGTTCTGCAAGTAGTCATTTGTCACGAAGATGAGTGTCTTACACCTCCTCCTTCCTTTTCTCACCCACTGTTTAAATCACTGAGTTGAGGAAGAGTCTCAAAGAAGCTGAGGAGAACAGGGTGGTGTAGCACGTATTTAGTGCTCATAAATAGCCTGCTGGGTTTGGAGCATGGGAGGAAAGGGCAGGAAAGCTAATGCTGTCACATTGCTCTGGAGGTGTGACATCTCTGTGACTTCAGCAGAGCTTCCTGAAGGGAGGGAAAGCAGAGTTAATGCCTGTGTCTCATTCACTCCTCAGCCTTCGTCAAACTGCTCAGCACTATTGGTGATTCATGTGTATGGTTGCTGTGGCTCTTGCTGGACTGGAACTGCTGAATTACATTAACATGTTTGATTACCTATTCATGGGGTTTTTCTGTGATGCTCACCAGCTTGTTATCCAACATTCATTGATGAATATAACATCCTCTCTGCTCCCCTGGGAGAGCACTGATCTGGGTGACTGCTGATTTGAGCTAAAGGTGATACATTGAGGCCTTTTCCATTCAGGATGTGCTTTGTTTCTTCTGATGTCTAGATGAAAATTGATAGCCTGTCTTCAAACGAATTACGTAGCCTTAGCCTCATTTTGTGTGTGCTGGTGGTACTGAAAGGCTATGGGGCAGAGAGAAACAGTCTAGAAACATATCTGGCTAATGAAATACCTTGTGTGGGAAATCTCCTTTGGCATCATGCTTCATGTGCTGATGATTAGGAGCATGTAACTGCTTGATTCTTATTTGTATTTTTCCAGATAATGGTAAATCAGACTCAGACATGTATCGAAGCTACTAGTGGGCTGGAGGCCGAGTGTTACTTTAGTGATGCAGAGTTGAGAGCCTGAAATGTACCTTTCTAAGCTGAGGTTCAGCAGCCACGTAGGAGAATAACCTTTGGAGTCTTTGTCTATAGGCCAGAGGACAGGTATGGATATGCCTGTCCTTCTGTGACTTAATAATGTAGCATTTAGAAACTGAATTGTGTCTGAGAGGGTCTAAACATAATAGTAACTTACTCTGTTACCATCAGTATTTCAGACTATAAAGCAAATGAATTCTAGGCAGCCAGCTTACAGGAAAAAAAAAAACCAACCAACAAGAAAGGTTGCCTTTAATGTGGGTTTTGGGGATTGGTTTGGTTTGGTGTGTGCTGCTTTGGTGTTTGCATTTCACTGCTTTTGAACACTGAAATTATAGAAACAGGTTTCTTTTTGTTTCTAATTGATGTTACCCTTTTTGTTAGCAGATATTGTTATTTAAACATTCTTTGAAACTAAACAACAAAGCAAAAGGGAAAAAAAAAAGAAGTCCATTTTCTTTTAATCAGGAAAATGTTGCTTCATGTATTGCTTAAACCCAGGATCCATTTCTACCTTTGTAAGTACAAGAATTTACAATTTGGACATGAAAGCTCTGTGTCAATTAGTTTGAAGCACGCATTTACCATTGTTGAGAGAGTTGGACTGTTAACGTGGTGCATGTTGTCTGGGTGAAGTCCCTTTGCCACTGACTCCAGCCAGGCTGTCTGGGAACCTGGGGAGGTGGCTTAGGTTGGTGCTTGGAGTCCTGTCAGCTTGAGCCAAGGACAGCGTTAGAGGCCTGCTCTGGTGGAGGCTGCTCGAGGTGTGATGCTGCTCCAGCAAAACCTTCTCAAGCACGTGTTCGCTGTTCAGCATGGGATCAGTTTCTTGCTGGCTTCAAAGCTCTTACTGAGGTTGTAGTGCTGGGGGCCCTGTCCCGTGGGATTTCGGAGGAGGTCCTTATTTCCGGCTGAGTAGTGCTGCATGCACAGACACAGATGGCCTTGCCTTGCTCTCTCACGCTAATCTGCCAGTGCAGAGGCTTCACAGCTGCCTGGGAAACCACTGGGGACTAACAGTGCAAAGTACTGCAATGGGCAATACAGTATTTAGTCATTAGGTTTGCTAATCCAAGGCCTAAAATCAGCCTCATTTCAATCAACAGCAATCTGTTTGCACTGTCAGGAACTAATTTAAAAATCTGCTTTAAGTCCTGGTTAGACACTTGGTGTTCTGTTTTCTGCAGCAAAGTGGAGGGGAAGCAGTGGGCATAGCACAGCAGTGGCAGGAGGAGGAAAAATCCTTTGTAAATAAACGGTGGATGTTTATTTCCCAAATGAAACCCTGCTATTACAAAGAACTGCTGTTTCTGCTAAATTTATCCAGGAATTCATCGAGATTCTTGAAGTGGCTGCAGAGCCCACTCTGCAAGAGGGGGAGAGCTTTGCCATGTGTTTAGTTTGTTCAGTGTTTCTTTAAAGTGTTCTGCAAACCTTAGACAGTGAAGGTTTGCATTATAGCTGCGGCACAGGTAACTTCATCACTGCAGCCATGTTTTGATCACTACAGCACAGCTTCCATAACAGATCTCTGCAACATGCTGTGCTTCTGGAGGTGTACTGCAAAATAGTGCCATAAAACTGCTGGGAACTATGGCAGGAGAAGGCCTTTGCTAAAGCTGGAAAAATGGGTCTCCAAACCCTCTGCAGTTCTGGTAGGGAAACACAAAATGAGGAGACCATGTTTATTAGAACTGAGGGGATCCAACTATTTTTAGACTAATGCTTAAGGATGAAACAGAAGCATAGGCTGGATTTCACTACGCTTCAAATGCTATTTTCTGAATGATGTAAAGGATGTAAAACGTGTTTTGGCTGCTGAAAGGGTTATTCATAGGAGAAGGTGGCTTTGTCTTTTTCACTGATGCAGTGAAATACTTATTCACTTGTCTGTACCAGTGGGTTCCCCTTTTGTAGCTGACCCTCACTTGCTAATGCTGCTGCTTAGTGTGCTCCACTTGTCCCTGCTTTTGTAGGACTCACCTGATCTTCCCAGAGAGGGTCAGCTGCCTCTGAGCGCAGCTCCTGGTGTGCCCCAACCGAGAAGGAGAGCTGGGGGATGCTGGGTCCGCAGGGCTTACCTGGACCAGCACCCTATTGCCATGGGTCTCCTTGGGTGGGTGGCAGAGCAAGTGGAGATTGGGTGGTCCTGGGGATGGGGATGCAGTGTTTTGCCATGTGTGTTCTGCTCCCCACTTTGTATTTAAGGATCATAATGCTGCTGTGATGGCGTTGATCCTGCTGTGCTCAGATCTGGACCCTGAGGCTTTGCCTGCGTCACTGGCTTCTACCTTCCTTGTCTCTGATTTTCCTCTTCTCCAGATTTCTCTCTGTCCCCATTCACCTCTCCCACTTCATAGCACTTGGGCAGCAGCAACGTGTTCAGCCCTCCAGATGTCTGCTGGCATTTTTAACATGTTACAGCAGGTTTAGAGAGCACAGTGCTGAAAGCACTGGATGTTACCAGTGCATTGGGACTTCTTGCACTACTACCAGTGGAGCTGAACCCCAGTGCCTTCAGGGCCTTATGTCACCATCTCATTCCTCATCTGAGAAGATGCGATAGCTGCAGACACAGTGAGGTGCCCGAGCAGACCTCTGTAATCAAGACACACAGACACTTTGTAAAAGGAGCAGTGTGGAGGAAGCTGCTCAGAGCAGCTCTCATCTCACAAGACTCCTTCCCAGCAAACAAGGCTCGATCTGACATTCCTGGTGTTGTCAAAGCTAAAAAATGTCAGAAAATTCAAGTGGTAAGAAGATAGTTAAGCCACACTG
>NW_009944068.1:64999-81260 GCF_000696875.1 Nestor notabilis
TTGCATGTATGTGAAGAATCAAACCGGTTGTAGGCTCCATGTTATAAAACTCTTGCAGGTCACCTTTAACTTCTCTGCCTGCAGTTAGATGACTGGTAAGGACCTTAGGTCACATTTGCTTAAATATAGCCTCAGACAAGCAGAATAAGGAGAAACAAAGCAATCCTCTCTTCTCGCTGATGTTCTCTAAGTAGCTGTGAATGAATCTCATACAATGGCTTCTTTTGAAAAGAAGAAATAAAGAGGAAATTTCATTGCTGACAACTTATATGGCATGAGACGCTATTAAAAAGGTTGTTGGTGGTCATTGGTTACATTGTTATAAAAGAAGAGCTAAATGGTTTGTAATTTAGAGAAGGGGATTTAATTACATGAGGTAATTTACAGGCAGCTATAACCACTTGTATCTTTTCTCTCTGTTGAATTTAAATGGTTGATACAATGCACAAAGTGTTCTTTCTTTTCATTCTTCCCTACTCTCTTTTTGTTGTTGTTGTTTTATTTGTATATTTTCTTTTGGAGAAGGGAAGGCACTAAGATAGAGCACTTGTGTTGTATCTCGTGACTTGAGCTAACTGAAGAATGGGGAAACACAGCAGTGTCTGAATGATGCTCTGTCTCTAGCCAGTCCTGCTCGTGTGTGCTGTTTTAAGAGATTCAGAGCCTTGGCTGGAGGTTTCTCTTGCACATCTCTTCAAGACAGTGAGACAGGGCATGTTCCAGGTGTCTTAAGAGCTATGTGGAGACCTTTTCCCTGGATGTAATGCCCATGCTGCAGAAGAGGCTGGGACCTAGAAGCAGCTAAAGCAGCTGTGGCCTTTCTGCATGATGTTGTTCTGGTTTGGGCAAAAAGTGTCTAAAGGGTTATTCCAGCTTGGTTTAAACACCAGCTGCCTGATACTTTACCTAGCTTTGCATAAGGGTTTGGGATCTGTTACCTGATTGTAGTCCCTATTCTTGGGCTTGTACCAAGTGTCTGCAGTAAAATACAAGGTCTCTGAATGGCAGCAGGTAGAGTGTCCTTTCTTATGATCATCCCTGCAACTTCTGGGATGACTGCAGGTTGGGTTTTGTGTGTGTGTGTGAAACAAGGATAGTAGATGCAGATGGACAATATGCTATCACGATATTCTTTCTCCTGCATGCTTATCAGTATACTAACTAAACCATCTGCACAGCTTCAGTCTAAATCTGAGCTGATTTGAAACAAACATGAAAATGTCATCCCAATGTCATTTGTATTTGAGGCAGAATAAATACCTTTTTCATGAGATACCATTACTTTTAAGATGGAGAACTTGTCCTTGCTTACTGCTGGCCATGGATCTCCATTTCTGCCAGAGACTGCTGGGATCAGTGCACCAGGAGCTGTAGCAGAATCACTTTGGCAGTTGCCAGTCTTAGCCTGAAGTCATTCTGTGGCACTGGTCCAGCTCACTTGGCTTTCCTCGTGGAAGCGTATCAAAGATGATGCTGTTTTCCACCTCTCGGTTGCTCTCGCCTCACAAACTGCAGCCTCGGGCAGTGTTACCCACATCCCTCAGCCTCTTTTCTCTGTGGATTCTGAAGGGAGCTAATTTTCATACTTCTGCCTGATGGATGGCTTACACGAGCTGTTGAGAATATACACAGCTTGAGTAAGCACATCTTCGGTTTGAAGACATCTCTTAAGTAAAATAAGCACTTATTTTTTCCCCTTCAAGCAAGGTTACTAGTAGCTATTCAGGTGAATGCTATTGCACTATTTCTTTGGCAAAATCAGTCTATTAAACCCATGCTATTTTCTCTAACATTTTGTCTAAAACTGAAGAATTAAGTAAAGCCAGAAGGGGCTTGTGATAGATTTAAAGCTCTTCCAAGCTTAGTGGTTGAGGGAGTCCTAAGGCATAGTCAGGTATGTATGTATCTTTTAACACAAGAGTTGAAATATGCTCTGTCTGTATGTAGCAACTGTTAGCGCTGTGAATTGATTCTAATATTTGTCTGAAGCTGAGCCTTGAAATTATTTTGTTAAAAAAAAAAATAGCCTAGCAAGGAGGGTATTTCAGATGTTAAGCTTAGGAATTACGCTTATAAATTCTTATTGTATATAATAGTTTTGGTGTTTCTTTCCCTTTTTTTTTTCTGGTAGCTTCCTCTCAGTTCTGTTTCTTTGCAGTTGGAGTTGTGGAGATTACAAAGCAAAGTAATTTGGGTGGCTGCTGGATTCTGAATATTAGTGTTTAAGGTCAATTACATAAATATGTGCAGCTTTTTTAATTTAAAAACTAGCCTTTTGTCTTCAGCCTTCCTTTCACATTCCACTTTCTTCTGGTTACAGGCTTTGATTTCAGCACTAGGGAAAGGAGCACAGGCTCGATTCCTCCCTGAGCTCAGATCCAATGCAAGTTAAAGTTGAAGGCTAGTAACAGGTTTCATTTTGCACTCTAATGTTTCCTCTTACAGCCCTGCTTGACTCATGGACACTGAATAGTAGAAGCAAGGGAAAAACCTTTTCCAGGTGAAACCTTATCTACTGGAGTAATATTGCTATAAGAATCCGTGGACTAGATAATGGATCAAGTAGTGGATGCTGTCCAGGGCATCTAGGATAACAGTGCTGGGGTGAATAGTCCTCTGATGCTGTAATATTGCAGCCTCCTGGAAGGTGATGCTGGATCTCATAAAGTTGTCTTCGTGTTGGTTCTCAAAACTTTGGAGTGGCTGTAGGGCAACATTTTGTAATGTAACATGATGTTTATTGGTTGTAGTGTCAGTTATGGGTATCTTTTTGGAGTTAATGTCTCAGTGCTTTGAGATCAAAGATGGAGATAGTTCAGCTGGTCAGGTAAGGGCTGCTGTGAAGTGCATCTGCAGCTTTAACATGAAAAATAAATGTACTTCCAATTAATTTTCAGCTCCTGTTAGCAATTTCAGTGTGCGAAGGTGTAAACAGGGATGGCATGAACGAAGATAGCCATATTGCAAGTGTTGCCTGAATTGAGGCTTTTAAAACCTGCTCCTCATTTGTACATGTGCTCTTTTTCATCCAGGTGCATGCTGCCAAAACCAATAATGTAAAAATACAGAAGTTATTCTTTGCTTACCACACAGGAAATAATCCCTTCAGCAGAGAACAAAGACCCGCAAAACCTGAACCCCATTCTGAAGAGCTGATTTCAGTGTTTCCCCAGCATGTGTCTGTGCTGCCCTGTCAGGGGCTGTGGCAGCAAGGCTGGAGCAGCACCGGGGATGCGGTGGTGTGATGGCTGCATGCCATTGCACATCGCTTCCCCATTTGCCTCTCCTGCTTTCCTTGCGACTGGCTCATTTTGTTCATAAAGCAGCTTGTAATTGAGTGTTTGACAAAGAAGTGTTTACAAGCAGTGTTTCTTGTGCATAACTGCCTAGCTGAGGGGAATAACAATTTGGTCTGAATTTCAGCCCTCCTTTGTCACTGTCGTATCATCGTCAGTGGCGGTGCTGTCTCTGCTTAAAGAGAAAGATGAATTAACCTTGTGACAGGGTATGGCACCAGAGATGTAGAGAGGGAATGCTTGCGCCTTCAAGAAGCTTGTGACAGTTCCTTGTGCCCATGCTTGTTGTTCGTGTCTTGGCTTTGGACCACACCAAGGTGTGTGCTAATTACATGTGTGGTGACCTCTGGGGTCTCAGAGGTGGAGTCTGTTACCTTTACCCACCGTATCAAACAACTTTTACCAGTAAATATCGGTTTATTCCTGAAACCAGAAGCCCTAAACATACCTTTGTTTATTCTGGTTGTGTGAAATGTGAACATTGGAGTATTGCCAGGTTTTAAACCTGCTCCAGCCGTGGTGTGGGGTGGGATACTGTAGCTGTTCTAATCTGGGAATGTGGTGGAGTTCAGTCTTCATGGGGTGAAACCTACAGTGCAGATGGGACCTGTGTTATGTGGTGACCTCTGGGGTCTCAGAGGTGGAGTCTGTTACCTTAGAGGAAATTTTATTCTGGTTGTGTGAAATGTGAACATTGGAGTATTGCCAGGTTTTAAACCTGCTCCAGCCGTGGTGTGGGGTGGGATACTGTAGCTGTTCTAATCTGGGAATGTGGTGGAGTTCAGTCTTCATGGGGTGAAACCTACAGTGCAGATGGGACCTGTGTTATCAAAAGAAAAGTCTCATTTAGCTGTCGCTCAGAAAGAAAAGGACTCTGGGAACAAGCTTTTCGTTCAGGCAGCATGTGGGTGTTTCAATTGTCCATGCCAAAACCCTTCTGCAGATTATGCCAACTGGGCAGGGTGTGGAGGGAACAGAAGCAATGAAGTTATGCATGAGTAAGGAACAGCTCAAGCTTTATTTAAACCCATTATAGGTCATTTGCAAAGGGGACTTTTTTTTCTTTTTTTGTTCGGGGGTGTCTTTTAAAGGAGCTGCTCATTCCATGTTTTCAGGAATTCCCATGTTTCATCAGTAGTGATGGGAATCCACACATAGTGCATAAACTAAGACAGTCCCAAGAATCCTCTACTAATAGCTGGAGGTACCTGGAGCTCTGTTCCCCAGCTGCAGGGTTGAATAGGGCCGTTCCCATTAACGTCAGTGCCAGCCTGTGGCTAAAACCCACACACAGAGATGAAAACAAATCACAACATATGAAACAAAAGTCATGCCATCGGGCATGAGTAAGAGCAGTACTCAGCCATTTTGGCCAGTGAGATTAACTCCTTCCCTGCTGCTTGACTGCAAACAGGAAGTGGTTTCTGTAGCAAGTCTACTCTCAAAGCAAGTCTGCTTTGCTGGGTATAGTCATTACTTAATGGTTGATCCTGAGCTGTTGAGCAAAACCAGATAAAGAGTCACAGCTGTACTGACAGCTAGGAGTAGGTTAACACGATGGCTATGCTGCTAGGAGCATCTCTGAATTAGTTCTATTGCCTGTCAGAGTGCTTTCGTGCTGCCAATGTACTGAATTGCTAAATTCCTGTATAAAGAAGACCACATGACACTTGCTTCCAGAGTGCCTTTTATTTGTCGTCATGCAAAATAGCTTTGCAGGTGTTTTGCTAAGACATCTTCCCAATCCCCTTAGCCTTGTTCTGAATTATCCTCATGCGTTGAGCAGCTTGGTAAATAAACAGTATGTTTTTATATGCTTGTACAAATGCTGGTCTCTTACAGTCCTTTGCAGCTACGTATTCCCTCCCTGTTTACCTGACTTGTCAAGAGCAGAGGGAGAAGAAAAATGTCTTTGTGGCAGCATTTTATTTTTTGTTTCCTTACAGTGAAGCAAAGGAATAAAGGGATTATTTTTCCTTCCCCAGACAGTCTACCCATAGCAGCAGCACCAGGGACCTCTAGTAAATTGATCAAGGGACACATTTGACCTTAGGGCTGCTTGTTAGAGAACATTATTATAGGCACTTGTAATAGCAGATGTAATAAAGTCTGCATTGTCCCAGAGAGAAAAAAAAAAAGGAGATATGTTTTGTGGGGGGTATCAGTGCTTTTTTGTGTGTGTACGTGCATGTTATTTAGTAGGAACTGGATTGTTGTCTGGCAACCTTGGGTCACCTCAGGTAGGCATAAGCCTAAGGCAGAGCTAAAGGCAAACGAGTGACAGAGTAAGTTGTATGGAAACTTGACAAATACCTGCTTTTTATTGTGTTTTGAAAGTGAGAGCACAGTGAAGAATTGGGTTTATGAAAAATTATTTCAGCTGCAAAATGAAGAAGAAAGTGTGACTTGCATCAGGAAATGAGCAGTGGTGTGGACCCTTGAGGCTTGCGCTTGGGTAGTTCTGCCCTTAACTGGTAGAGGAGCACTCATGCATAGGAGGCTTTTGGTCCTGAAGAGCTTGGGAAGGCAGCTGTTGGATCTTCCTCAGAACCATGCTGCTGGATTAGGAGAGTGAGAAGTGGGAGCTCTTACAGACTTGTGAATTCTTTCGGTAAGAGCCAGCTTTGTATATTTAAAAAAAAAAAAGGAAATAAGTAAGCTCTCTGCTTGTAAACACAAATAAGAAAAGATGCTCTTACAAAAAATTACCACTACAAGGATTCAGCTAGTTGAGAGTTTAAATCCCAGTGACTTGTTGGTACAATGTGCTCCTCACTCACTCCAGCATTTACATAAATCCTGCTTACCAGTTTACTCTTACTTCCATTTTTGTATTCTGATACCTCTTACTAGAATAAATGTGTTTCTTCTATTTTGATAGATCCAGGCAAATAAAATGTGCAAGCTGTTGCAAGATGTATGTTGTGTTCTATTAATGGGACTCAGAATAGGATTTCTGATCATTTCCAAGGCTTCCGTCTGTGGCATCGTGTGCTTATTTTCCTAAGGGTTGTTATTTATTCATTTAGGCAGAATATCTTTAACTTCCATTGGTAATGACAGGAATTTCTACTGCTTCAACTGTATTCATTTGCAAAACGTAGAAAACAGACTTTTGGGGGGTGTTCAACATTCTGTGGCTTACATTGGGAAGGTATATCCTGTTGTTCAAAGACTTGTTGAGATCTGAAGTAAATGCTTAAGGTGTATCTGCTAAAACAGCTTGGCTTGAAAGGCTTCTTCAGTTGTTTTATGCAACAGAGGCTGTTAATACAAGTACCCAAATGAGGGCCTGTAGTTAATTCCTAGTTAAGTATTGACATACTTGTTGACTTGAAGCTTGTTCTGACAGAATTAGGATTTAATCAGTAAAAGTCAATCTTTTCCTTCTACTGATCAAAAAACAATGAGCAGTTTCCAATGCTGAACTATGTATATTAAATTAAAAATTGAACAAGTGATAGGATCTGTTTCAATGTCAGATCCTGGCTTTCACCTGGTAGTCACTCCAGAAGGACTTAACTGGTATGTGATGGCTTTATTTCTGAATTGAATAGGAATCTTGCTCCCTGGCACGATGCATGTTACTCTCCGAGGTGGGTTTTTTTCCATTTCCAGTTGCTGCCAGACACATAATTTTAAAACCTTTTTCTTTCTGCTCAAAAAATAACAGTCTGGGAGAGGAGAGGAGAGGCTGTATTCTTGCCAATAGTGCTAATTGGTGGAGCTGGTGAGGTTAAAGGATTTATGCTACCAAGTTCTGCTGCTAGATTATTGGGCAACAGGGTAAATTACTCAGCAATCTTCCATCTGATTGCTTATCTGTGACATGAAGATAATAATTTTTACTTCCTTTTTAAAGTGCTTGCAGTATACAGGAGAAAAGTAATAGGGACATGATGATTATTTTATTACCATACAGGAAAATACAAGGCTGTTTCTTCAACCTCAAGAATAGAGAGAGGGAGGAGGTCATTGCTGTAAGAGTCTTGGTCTTGCTAGCAAGATTTAAGGGACTGGCCTGAAGTTGTGGAACATCATAGAGAGACATGACTAGATCTGGAAACAGAGCTGAACCAAAGCACAACGAACCAGTTCGGATGGAGGACATCAGAGAAGCCACTCCATCCGAGCCAGGATTTCTACATCATGCCGTGTGAATGTGCCACATGAGGTGCCCAGGATGGATGCCAGCTGCACTTCCCAACAGCTTGCTTAGAGCTGCTGAGCACCATTCAATAATTGAATCCACCAAGAAGAACCTTGCAGAAAGCTCAGGCAATTGCTGAGGGTGGTCTAATGCTGGTATTAATCATCATCTCATGATGGAGAACTAGGTGAATACGGAGGGTGTTTCCAGGGTGCAAACCCAGGGAAGAATCTTGATAGCAAACTCACTGGGCCAGTTTTCGAGCCTAAGCATTTTCTTTTTCTTAATTATAAATCCTCTAGAGGTCTTCTAGGGTGAATAGCTGGTTATAAATACAGAGTGTATAATTTTGTGGTTTTCTGTCTTTAGTAACTGGCTTCCCGGGAAGCTTCAGGAAGGAATAGATCCACTTAGGCATGCTTGAGAAAGGGCTCAGGTATCTATTACTCCGAAATAGCCCCACTCGATTATGCAGTTTGGAGTATAAGATATACATAAAAAGGGCTTTCAAAGCCCTGGCTTGCCAAGCAAAACATTTTCTGCAATTCATAATGAATTCATCCCTTTTATTCTTCCCAGTGGTGGGCTTTGTTTATGTACTGCCCTTAGCTCAGAGACCCAGACCTTCACCTCCAGCATGCTGCTCTGGTCCTCCCTGGAGTCACTGCCTAGGGGAGCTTTGCTTTTCCCTCACTGACCTCAGGTGGGAAGAGGCAAAAGGAGTTGGTAAGGTCCAGCTGGGTGTGAGGCTGGTAGATCAGTGCTTCAGGTGGTTTGGCATCCAAAAGATTTTCCCTAACAGAAGATGTGAAGGGAATAGCAGCTGCCAGTGAGCTGTGTTGGCACCTCCAGTGCTGGTGGGTTACATTCTGTTTTCTGAAACCAACTAGAGAATATTCCAAATTCCTAAAATTCTGCCTGCCCAGCAGAATGAGGGGGGAGCGTGGCATTACTAGCCATGTGAATGATTGCTTCATTTAGCAACAAGTTAGGACTATTCAGTGGCACAGGCTTCAGCAGAGAAGGAGGAACAGGAATGTAAGCCCACAGGGATCCATGCTTGTTAACCTTTGCTGCCTTGGGCTCTACTACCCTGTCTGTGTGCTACCTGGAAGGAAATCATTGCAGGTGCATTCATCCATGCCACAACTGAACCTTCAGTTTGCTTTATAGATGTTCCCTCGGAGCTGCTCATGTGGAAGTGGGACAGTTGGGCTTTGTGTGAATGCAGATGCATGTGCATGTCTGTCAAGTTTACTCTCGCAGCTTAACTGTAATTCATTACATAAAGCCTGTTTGTCACACATGGCTTTAAATATCCACAGGCCAGTTCAAGTAATAATTCCAACATTGATTTCAAAGACAGTGAGGTGGGGGCTGCAGGTTACCCATGTTCTAAGCTCAGAGGGTGAATGTGGCTTATAGTGGGAGTCTTGCTTCTAACCCAGCACTGTAGCTGCCTGGATTGAAACACCAGGAGGTCAAATGACTTGTCAAAGGTTGCAGAGTGAGGGAGCAACTCCACTGACATTTGATACCAGGAGCCTTCTGTTTCCCAGCCTGCTGCTGATTTACGTGTTCATCCTCCAGTACACATAACTGCTGCTTGAATTAAGCTGTGACACATCTTCACGTCAGTGTAAAATTAGTTCAAGTTAGCCCTTGCAGAGGGAATTATGTTCCTTCTGCAAATGCTGCGTAGGTTTAGTCTGTTCCCACCTGGTCTGTGTGCTAGTTCAGCACCACCAACTAACAAATTACAATTACTGAGATATCAATTCATCATGTCTCAGCAATGGTGTTGCCTGTTCCACTGCATTGACCGAAGCCCTTTGCTAGCTGGCTGATGTACTGCAGTTTTACTCTTTCTTGTCCTGTAATGATGGGATCCCTTGTACCAATTTGAATCCTATTAGCTTGCAATTAATTTCTCCCTACTCCAAAGTGAGGCTGAGTCAAGTGCTGTTCAGTGTTGAGCTACCACAAGGGTGTATGTCAAAAGGGTGGAGTGCTAAGAAAGAACCCAGCCTGAGCAGTGTTTTAATCTGCACCTCATGTTCCCCATGTCCCCTGATCGCAGTAATTAGCAAACCAAATTCATTGCTGTGGGAACACTAATGGGAGTATCCTGGTTTAACCCCAGTGAAGAGAGAGAAGAAAACTGGATGCTTGAAGAATGAGTGTCAGAAAGGAGGACAGTTGCCCCTCAGGGGCTCAGTCGTTTTAGACCAGTTGGGTTGCAAAATCCTCTCCGGTAGGGAAATACCTGGGGCTTTAGGAGGCAGAGGGGAATCTCTGAATGTTCCTCCTAAGCTCTGACTCTCCGAACATCCTGAGAGTGCCAACCCACAATGCAGTCACCTAGTATATAGTAGAAAGTAAAGCTGCTCCACTGGGGAAAACTGAGTAAAAGAGCTTGGGGCAAGAGCTCACATCTGCCCTTCTTGCTTGTCAGTGCAGTGCTTGAGCTATGCTTTCAGTGCTCGAGAAGGATTTAAATGTCAACGTGCAGCCATAAAACAATGGTTTTGCTTTATGATTTAAGCTCAGATTTCAGAGAAGAACGAACCTGACTGCACCATCACAATGCGGTTTCTGCTGGATAAATTGATCCTTGGAGGCAAACTAGATTAATACTAGGAGGAGACAGATTTAGAATTTGCCCTTCTCTGTGGTTTCTATAAACTGAGGAATACTTCTGGGCTCTTTGTTGCTCTAGCAATTTTCTCTCTGTTGGATGATGACCCTTTCAATAAGTGGTCATCCACATTGAATTTTTCTGACTCAGAGCTTAAAAACCAGGGTTTTTATTGACTGTAGAATTCCCACACTGTAGCTTGACCTCTCTGTTGGCTTTCTTTGGAGACTATACAGAGATTTCAGCTAATGCCAAAAGAAGCCGTTCACCTTTTAAGCTTGCTTTTCCCTGGCTCATAATCTACATCTGAGTGAAATAGAAAGTATTGCTTATCTCCTATCTGCAAAGCTTGAGTAAGCTCTGGGCTGCGTGTGTGCTACCCGACAGCCATCCTGCTGCTCTGCCAGGCACTTGGGAGCTGCCATGTGCCTTCCCTGGGACTCAGTTTTTGGTGTGGGCAGTTCTTAAGACAAGGTGGTCATATTGCTTTACTTCCTTTATTTACTTACAGAATCACAGAACCATTTAGGTTGGAAAAGACCTTTAAGATCAAGATCAGCCGTTAGATCATTACCTTCCTTTATTT
Source organism: Nestor notabilis (assembly GCF_000696875.1). Lineage (NCBI taxonomy): Eukaryota > Metazoa > Chordata > Aves > Psittaciformes > Psittacidae > Nestor > Nestor notabilis. Next base: position 75,670 of record NW_009944068.1, read on the forward strand.
TTACCTCTAACTTATTATGGCCCATTGGGATCTATTCCTTGCAGTATGTAGTACAAGAGATTTAATGAGCTTTGTATGTTGTTACACATTTGGATACATGGTCACATGTATGATTAAAATAAATAATGAGTTGCAGTCTTTCTGCTCACACAGATCTCTGAACTAGCCGAGACTGTTGCAAAATGCAGGTCACGCCAGCTGTCCATACATGCCAGACATACATTCATAAGTTGTATTTTGGTTTAGCGAGAAGCTGATCAGTGTTTGGTGCTGTTTTGTTTGCTTACCTGTATGTATTGCTTCTCGTGAGCTATATTTGAGTATTAAAATGGATTCAAGCCACTAAACCCAGTACATGCTGGGTTCTTGAGAGCCAAGCTGGGGCATGCGTTCAGATCCTGTTTCAAAAGAGCACTCTTCTTGAGGAGAGAAGCCCATTGTAGTTTCACTTGCAGGATGTTTTCTATTTGCATGTAGGCTTTGAAAAGTTACTGTCTTTCATTAACTTATGCTGTCCCGTACTACATTATGAGCCTCTTTGGTGCAGTAAAACCTCCAGAAAAGAGAATGGGTAGAAACTCACTGTAAATCCAAACAAGGAGGATATTAGTATTCACAATTTATGATTTACATTATTATTTACATATTATTATTTACAATTTGCATTTGAAATCTCAGTTTATATTGTTCCAATTTTTTTGTTGGGCTTTCATTAAGAATTTGCAGCTCTCTGGGGATACTGGCACAGAAAAGTTACTTGAGGTTGCATGTAAAGGAGAAGGAATGAAAGGAGGGTGGGAGAAGATTTTGGATGATGCAAAGAAAGCTTCAGAAAGCTTCTACTAAACTCTAATTGTAGCATTTAGTTTTCAAGTTGAAATGGGTTTATCTCTAATTTTGAAGCACCATGTGCTGATTTTCTCCTTAATTCACGTAATTTTGGTTTACTGCATCAGTTTACTGTGTCTTATTCCTGTAAGTAAGTGGCTGAAATAATACCTCTAAACAAGGCTTCTTGAAATGACTAAAAGCCGATATTTGTGTGTAGTTGTGGCTTTGGGGTCTTTCCAGTGGAAAGAAATGTTTCACCCTATTTTATGCTACGTAAAATTCCCCTTCAGGTACTAACACAGTCATACAAGGAAGGAGGGCTCTTTCTTGAACACGCTGTAGGGTATAAAAGGCTCATGGGTCATCTATAGATCCATATACCTACCACCTTTGGCAGGTTGTTTAAGGTACTTTGCTCCTTCCTGTTTCATGTCTAAAAGTAGGTATAATATCTTCCTATTACACACACAAGTTACAAGCTGACATTTGGTGACCATTAGGTACTCTAGTATGGATGAGAGGCTTGGATAGCGGATAATGGAAAACATGCTAACCTTTCCTGTGCTAGTAGCAGGAATTTGACTTTCAAAGACCCCATCAGGACAGACCTAATAGAAAGCTATTAAACCTACTTCTTGGATAAAAAACATGTAAATGCTCTTGATGGTGGGTCAAGGGTACAAATGGCAGCCTCTGGATCCTGTCAAAACGTCATAAAATCAAGCCTGAATAAACAAAGGTTTTGAGAGCACCTTGCTAGATATGTTTGTGTGGGGATTTCATGCTGGGCTTCTGCATGGAATTACTCAGTGCTGGTTAGCAAAGAAGAGGTTATGGCTTTACAACTGTATATGGGCTGAATGCAGCCTGCAGGAAGTGTATTGTTTTTTTGTGTGTATTTGAAAAATCTCTCTGGATGGTGGATCCCCTGAGTAATTCTCAAAATAATAGAAAAAACATGCAGGGGGATTAGGTCCATCAGCCTAATGTGTGCTGAACTGTGCCCTCTCCTTGGGCAGCGTGCAGCGTGGCGCAGAGAAGCACATGGAGACAAAGCTCCAGGGGAGCAGTGCATGACGAGCTCTCCATTCCAGTTCTGAACGGTGTATTTCCCTGCCTTGGCTCTCTATGTGCCACCTTCTCCTCCTCCTGGGAATTGCTTTGCCTTACGAGTTGCCCCACTGACTTCAGTGAGTATTTGAGTCCAACTCTGCAAGCCAGCTTGCAGTCAGAGGAGTTATTTTTACAGTTTACATTACTGGAGGATCTGGCCTGCGTTCCCTCTTTGCAGCTATGTCTTCTCATGCTCTGCCAGGGATGTGAACCGCAGAACATTTCCTAACGTGCACTTGACAGTCTCCGCCTGTTTCTCTCCAGCTGGGCAGGGTGTGAGGGTTGTGTGCATTGATTGCTAACCCTTTGAAATGCTTGGCTCTTTCAATTGCTTGAATTTTTAATAAATATTAAATCTCTGCATAAATGATCTTGTACAACTTCTACAAAGCATAAAAGAGGAGAGGTTAAATTGAAAATGAGGTATATTGGACTTCAGAGCACAAAGATAAATACGCATTTAAGCTGAAGTTTAAATGAATAGTTCCTGTGGATATGTACTAGTGGGTTCAGAGGGTCATTTTTTTTTTAACCTTAATGTATTCCATTCTGGCTGTGCAGATCTAATTAGTGTGAGCAGCACTGAGAGCACTGTGGCTCTATCGGGTGTGTGGCAAACTGTGGAAGGCAGAAGAAAACCAGATTCAGTGTTGTTCTGGTCTTTTTCCCCATTTGTCATTAAGCTTCCTTCATCTAAGTCTTGTCAACTTGCTGATGTTTTCTGTCAGTGGCCTGGCCAGGGAGGCTATTCTGTGTGCTGCATAAAATCAGTGCATCAGTGTGAAGGGTGGGCTCCCAAATGTACTGCAAGGTAGGAAACATTCAGTTTTTCTTCTATTTTTTTTTCCCCCCTTCTTCATGCCTTCTCCTGAGCTAGTGGTTCACTGACAAGTGGTACACAAGTGATAGCCAAATGCGTTTTGTCTTTTGTTTCTTTTGCTAGTGCATCTTCAAAGGATGTGACCATCTCCTTTTGTTCCTCTGCAACTTGACCTCTCCAGTTTGGTTTCTCACATAAGTAACAGACTTTGCACAGATCCATTTGTGCTCTTCTAAGGGGGCCCTGTTTGGAAAACTCATCTTCCAGACAGGAAATTTTTCAAGAATACTGCTGGGTACTTAGACATTCTCATACACATTGTGGATATCCTCAGAGGTATTGCCAGGTCAAAGATGGATCAGAAAAGTAAAAAAGACTGTTATGCCACGTAAGAATCAATGGATTACGGTTGTCCTAACATCAGTCCTAACATCAATCACAACTGCAGGCAAGTCAGCACTCGTGTAGCTGTAACAAAAATGGGAATTGGGCCCATGGCTTTCGAGAATTCCCATGTCTCTGTTTTGTAAGCAGCCATAAACTGTCTTAAAAAGATAAACCAATGAATGATCAAGGTTTTATATAGAGACAAGGAAGAGAAACCCTGCATGTTGTTTGTACAGTTACCAAACCTGATGTTTGGTAATCACTGTGGGTGTGGTGAGGCACTGGAACAGGTTGTCCAGAGAAGTCCCATCCCTGGCCAGGTTCAAGGCCAGGTTGGACACAAGGGCTTGGAGCAACCTGCTCTAGTGGAAGGTGTCCCTGCCTCTGGCAGGGGGTTGGAACTCGATGAGCTTTAAGGTCCCTTCCAACCCAAACCAGTCTGTGATTCTTGTTCAGAATCATAATATTGCTGTGAAAATAGATGATACTTCAACATAAAATTTTAAATCCTTATACTTGCCCTTTAAGTGAGCAACTTTGAACCCCTGCAGTGATGCAGGCGGCCAAAAATGCTTTTAATAAAGGAAGAAAATTCAGATTTTCAGATCACGTGAGTCCAGGGGGTTGAATTTGGGAAAAATCAACTAACTATCAGAAGACTGCCAACTCTCTTGAGTTAATGAATGTGTTCTCCCATCACAATGGTTGTGCTTCATTTTGCATTATAATGTTGTCTAACAGCAAGTGGCACTTCTGATTCTTTTGTAATTTCCAAGCAAAATGCTGTTTGCAAAATAAACGTGCTGAGAGTTTCCTCAAGCTAATGTCATCAGCAAAAGTGAACTGCACAGCTAGGTCAGTTCTTTGGTGGAATAGAGGTGGGTAGGTTCTCGTAATAGTTGCTGCACAGATGTGAGCCCCAAATTGTTTTCTTCCTTCCTTAAGCTTGAGCAGATTGCAGCTGTGCTCTGCCGATTTATTGCTGTGCGGTGGAGAATGAAGCAAAACCTCTTCTGACTTTGCTGCTTTTCAACCCAGTTGGCAATAAGACAAAGCAGAATTGCTGTGCTGCTGTTCCTAGAGCTCTTCTCTGGTGGAATGGCCTGAGGACTGCTACCACACAACATGGTTTGAGTGCTGGCTCAGGACATATCTTGTAAATGGAATTGAACATTCCTCCTTTGTATCTACGCTCCTTAGGGAAGGGAGGGAGAAAAATAAGGAAGGTTTACTTAATGCTATGGCTTTGGACTACTACATTATATAATTGGAATTATAATTAATAATATAATACAAGTATATATTTTATAATAGTCAGTGACACAGTGACTTGGCATTTCTTCTCCACATCTTTTAATGATAGACCAGTTCAGGCCAGAAATTCATACAGCTGTAGCAATGAAGCTTACACAGCAGTGGGCCAACTTGACTGGGATGTGATCACAGCTTTCTTCAGCCAAGATTGAGTTTCTTGTTCAGAGAAGCCTTCAAAATTTAGGGGAAAGTGTCATTAATCAGCATGATCGCTCTCACCTCTTCACATGCGTGGAGTTTATCTGCCTTCTGTGCATGAAATCCTTCCCTGCATTAGATGAAAAGCTTGAGTGCAGTTCACAATTGTAGGTAATAATCAACTACCCACAAAATATACCTTTTGTCCTTGATTTCTTAGTTTTCTGCAGTAAAGTTCAGAGTTACTATTGCAGTGTTGAAGGTGGCAAAACTGAAAGCAGGCTTGTGATGGGTGCTGGATTAGTTGTGGGCATCCATCAAGCAAACAGGAGGATTAGAACTGGAGACCAAGTCCCCTGTATTGTTACTCTGATGGGACTGCATTTCCTCACTGTTATTAAGCGTGCATTACAAGTGGAGATAACTTTCAAGAGGGAAACCACAGGAGAGCAGTCAGCCATATAGTGGTATTTGAGTTTGTTCCTACACATGGGCGATAACTGCTGGTAGTTAGATAGCACCGTAGGAAAACTGCGGGTAAACGTTGATTCATGTTTTTAAGGGTATCCACTGTGTGAGCGGAGGAGGTACTGAAGTTGTCTCTGTGCATGTGTGTAGGAGGGTTATTAAAGATCCAACTTGTCAGGGTGTGAATTCATGCCAGAATGAAGAAAAGAGAACACTCAAAGTGGAGGCTTGCTTTATGGTTAAATTCCCGTGGTGCATCAGTGAGACAATGGAGATGATGCAAACCTAATACTGAGGTTGTGTGATGCAGGGGAATTAGAAAGGAAACCACAAAACCCTCCTCTCAGTGCGAATGAGAGCAGTAGTGGCAGTGAAGATTCATGTCTTTTGAGAAAGCTTCAGTCATAGGCAGCGTAGAGGGAACCTTGTCTACAGGTCAGGATGATGGACCTGGTGGGCTGTTGATAAATTGATCTAAACCACAGTAATGAACTGCCTTAAAAATTTGCATGTCATCTGC
>NW_009944068.1:81291-107861 GCF_000696875.1 Nestor notabilis
AGAAGCTGCAGAAAGAAAAGGGAACTAGGACAAAAAACTAGTTAGCAGCTGTCAGCAAACTCTGACACCACAGAGCGGTGCTTGTATTTTAGGCTTCTGTTCTTGTAGAGCACATGCTTATGCACATCACCAGCACGTCCCACTTGGAAAGAGCAAATGGCCCAGGCACTCCTGTGTGCAATGCCTGCCATTGGCACGCAATTGCTCCTTGCTATCTTCTGGTAACTTAACTCAATATTTGTTGCATGAACCACAAGCCAGCCAAGCCAGTCAGACCCAGTCTGGAAGAGCTGCAAATACGACAGCATGAGTAAGTACCATTTGAGAGTATCAAAGAGCTGTAATAATATGGATAGCATTACATTAGAAAACCAAGGTGGGAGGATTACATGAAAGCAAAACACACAGACAGGCCCCAAGGGGAGACCATCCACCACAAAGGATAATTTCCTATGGGATTCAGACCCAAGAGCACATTCCTCCGAGGCTGCTTTAAAGCATCCAGGCAAGACATCTAAAGAGAGAGAAAAATTCATAATGCTTTTTTTAAACAACTGTGTGTAGCTGGAGCAGCTGCACGATGCCTGGTCTACAGCTCTAGCCTTTCGTCTGGACTCCTACATGTTTTCCTCCCTGTGATCTCCTCCTCAACCTAAGAAGGATGTTGTTTTTTGGTTTGGGTTTCTTTTTTTTCCCTTCAGGGAAGGAAGAGGGGAAACATCTTTCATCTGTGTTTTGGTTTTTGCTTTTGCTGTGTAGACAGTGCTGCAGTCAGATCCAGGGTGTTCCCAGGGAATTGCTTTGACTTTGCAGGACAGCACAGCGCTTTTACCGCGGCTTTTGCCACAAATCCGGAAGGTTTTCAAAGTGTGTTCAGCACTTAGTCCTGGTGGTTGACAGACCCCAATTCAATAACTCATATTTTTTATCTTCCCCACCACAAGTGAGCCGTCTTGAAGAGATGCTGTTTACAGTCCTTTCCCCCAGACATCCTTTGGAGTAACTGAATCCCACATGAACTTGTATATGTGCCTGTACATGTAGTGTCTGTAGACATTTAACACAAAGGATAATGTACAGTCTTGGACATGGCAAGTTTAGACTCTTAGCAAAGCTGTTATGCTGCTTTGCCCTTTAGTGTTCGTGTGAAGGACCAGGAGGAGAATCCTGGCTGTATTTTCTTTTTTCCCCTTCTAGTCCATGATGGAAGCACAGCAGGACCATGATGTTCAGAGCTGCTGCTGTTGCAGACAAGTGCCATGGCAGGGGTGGAAGGAGGGTTGGGGGGTGTGTGGCACAGGTTTCTTGTGTGTCAGCAGAAGACAGTAGGATCTGTGTGTGTGGGTTTCAGTGCAGAGGAAAGCTGTAGTGCAGTTTGTCATTTCAGCTTCAGGTCTGTGGAACAGAGAGACTTTTTTTACGGGGATTGCGCCAGGGAAGGAGCAGTAGCATTAAAAAAAAAAGGGGGGGGGGAAAGGGGGGAAGTCCAGTTCCTCTGTATGACAGTAAAATATTCAGACAAATATGTGCTCTTTATGCAGGAGGCATCCTGAAACAAGGCATTGGCACGTCTATAATGCAGAAACTGAAGCAAGATGTTTGGAAAAGACCGATAGACAGCTGGTTTGTGCCCAACTTGTGGTTGTATGTAATCCATCACTGCCAGGCCTGAAAACAAGCAGGAGCTTACAGGCACTGACTTCCTGGCACTGTCTATTCAGCAGAAGCTCAGTGGTGGCACGAAGCTTTCTGGGGCTGTAGAGAGATGCAAACAATCCTTTCATTCTCCCTTCACTGGGGAAGCCGCTGGTAGGTGGAAGCAGCCGAAGTCATTGGGGCTGCTGCAGTCCTGCAAGAGCTGGGAGCTGGATGTATTATTCCTTGTGCTAAATTGGCTCTGGCACACTGGCCAGCTGGTGGGATAAGCCATGTTTTACGGGAGGAGGCAAACGGAGCAGGATTGGGCCTGGGGCAGGAGGTTGTGTTAGAAAGTTTGCCTAAAAGCCTTTCACCATTCTTGCCCAAAGTTTGGTTGCTAGCTTTAGTAGTTGTTGTTATTCCTGGAGCCTGTAATGGGATACAGATTCCTTCTGGCCATAGTACCAATACTGATAGTTCTTGCTATGCCCTCAGTGCTGACGACAGAGCAGTTTGTGGGTCACAATATGTCTGCATTATAATATCCATCTTTTTGCCATGAGTCTTGGGACTATTTTGCAACTTGTTACTGCATTTGTCTGAATTACAGGATCCAGGTAGGGCCACTAAGCTCTTGTAGCTTATCTGAAGGCCATAGCTTGGATACTTACGATCAGGTGTGTGTGAACTGAAGTTGATGCCTGTGAGGATTATCTGGATGAGTTTTGTTGTTATTAGGACTGTAGTACAGCCTGTAGTGCTGTGTGGTTCAGAGCATGCCCAAGGCAGTAGAAAAGTGCCGGTAGAGGGTTTGGAAAACAGCCAAATGTCATTTTATTGCAGATTTCATGTATTTTTCTTAAAATCATTGCTACTGAATATGTGTTGAGGCCTGCTAGTGATTAACAGCCAATAGAGAAATATCCTCTTTTCCCAATATTGTTAATGATTTACAAGCTGGTGCTGATGTGGGGAGGCATTTCAGTGCTGGGCTTTACACAGAATAGGATTCGTGTGTGGTGCTAACTTCTAGTATCTGGTATCAACAATTACAACTTTTGTAACATAATAGCAAAGAAATTATAAAATCATGTAATTAAATATCCTATTACAAGCCCTAAAGGCAAAGTATAGAACTGTAGAAAGGGCCTAATTCCACGTTTTTTTATTTGCTTTTGAGACCAAACTTCAACTTTTAACGCTGTATTTGTGCTGTCCTCTCAGTGCAGTTGTACAGTTCCTCTCGCTGCCTTGCACAGGCTGAATAACATGCCCCTTCCCTGCAATAGATGAATAAAATACTTGGGGAACTATTGTGTAAACTGGCTTAGCTCTGCTGACTTCAGTATAACTATTGACGTACTTGGGGTTCGCTCTTTGTTGTTCCAAAAGCAATAGTCTCTGCGATTTGGAGTTTGATTTTTTTTCCCATAGCTTTCCTCCCCACCATGCTATTATACAAATATTGCACAATCCCAGAGATCTTCAATTACTTTCTTGCACTTAATTTCAGCATGTTTACGACAGCTTCTCCTGGTCTGGAGAAGATAGTTGGTAATAACGTATGTTCCATTCAAAGAGACACAAACAAACAAGTGATTCTGCAAGAAGTCCTACTTAAAAACATGTAACAAATACAAAGCCTATGGCACAGTGTCTTTTCCTTCGGCAGTAATTATTCTGCTCTTTGTATTATCTTACACAACATGACCACACCACCCGCTGCTCTGACTTTTGAAAAACAAAACTGTTCATCCATGAGCCAAGAGGAACCAGAGCGATTCTAAAGTGTGTAACTTGTAGAGGAAATTAGTTGTTCAGTTGGGCTACTTACTACTGAACCAGCTTCTCTTCGTCTGCAGTGTGACATAGATCAACCTCTATGAAATTTCTATTACACACAGGTGTCTGAGGGCTGTTGTAGAAGCTGAAATGCCAGATGTGGATGCTGGTGGGTACAGGCGCATGCTGCTGGACTCCGCTGAGTCGTTAGTCTCCAGGATGGTGCCCTGGTAGGCACAGGCGTAGGATTGCACAGCAGGATACCTGAGGACAGGACTCCTGGCATCTTTACCACCTTAAAATAGGCTGTTTGGCCTTCAGTCAGCTACATGGTGCTGCCAGCCTAAAAACCACATCCCAGCTGTATGCAAACAAAGCAGAATTACGGCAGAACTGCAGTGCTTCCCAGTGTTTTAACTTAAGACAGATGTGTGCGTTACTTGACTTAAACATCCTTTTCTTTTTAGCTTTTAATACTGCTCTTTATTTTAGCAGTTAAATACATCTCAGTTCCCAGGGCTTTTGCTGGAAAATTCTCCCCCAGACACTGTCTTATCACACATCCTCCCTCATTCTCACTTTGCATCCACTGTGAAACGACAGTTTCCCAAAGGGGAATTCACCTTAACGGTTGCTAAGTTGTTTCTTTCCCTGAGTCCCCAGTATCCTGCCGTTCCCCACCCTCGATAACTGGAGGGTTTAATTTGTGCCGTGTCTCTGGTGGGCTGTGTCCTGCCCTTGCAGGGGATGGAACATGTAATCTAATAGGCGGTTTGTTTGCTTTCCTCTCAAGGTGAATAGTCATGTTTCTGTTGGAAGACCTTTTCTGTGTTTGAGGATAATGAACGTTAATAAATCGCTGGAATTGAAAATAAAAATAGAGAAGGAATGTAGGTGAGATACCACTGCAAGCTTGGCTTGTGCTTTGTGGATCCCTTTTTAATAGCAAAAAAAAAGTGACATCAGCTCTGCTGCAGGCATGAATTAAAGATGAGAACTTAATAAAACTTGTTGGAGGGGAGAGAGAGGAAGGAAAGTGGAGCTAAAGCGACGATGTCTTTATTTTTAAGCAGACAGCACCACCTCTGCTTCAGCTTTTTGAGATGGTGATGGAGAATAAAAAAATAGCAGTACCCGAAGTGGTCTGTGAATCAAAAGTGCCCTCTGCTGGGAAAACCCTGCATGGAGGAGCGGTTCCAGACAGTGCTCCCAGCTGATACCCAAAAGCTTAATTACCCTCTTTTGTTGGGGAAGAGGCTGGATATCATCCAGGATGCTCTCAGCAGTTGCCTTTGCCATTACATGCCCAGTAGGGATTGCAGTCTGAACATGTCACTGGGTATTAGTGGCGTCTGTGATTTCATTAGGGCTTGACATCACGTGTGCATGGTTGCTCAGTCACTGGTCTGTTCCTTATGAACAGAAAACAGGAATTTGCATTTGCAATATTGCCACATGAAAGATAAGAATCTGGGTGTGAATACTGTGCAGATAACATCATTCTTGGCAGAGAAACAAGGGATAAAAAAGGGATGGAGCTAGGAAGGAGCCTTCGTAGCCCTGATTTAACTCTTGTTTGTTTTACGTGAGCAGCATTGATGAAACATGCAGTGCCAATGCCAACCTCCTCCAGTGAGCCCTTGTTGTTCCAAGGCTCAAGACCTTGAGTACAGACACTACCTGAGTCTGAACCTGCAGGTGATTCTGTTGCCACAGTAGGAATATTTATGTGAGCTCTGCCAGTCAATCCGGTGGTTCTTGCTTCTACATCTTCCTTCATCTCTTACATGGGACTGTATGGAGTGGGCTTCGAGGGTGGAGAATGAAAGGCTATGGGAAATATATTGGTGTGAGTAACTGTAAAGCATGTCAGGAGGTGAGTGTTGAGATATTTCCTGCAGGTATCGTGGGGTTCTGTGGGTGTCCAGCCTTCCTGCCAGCATGGCTCTTGCGAAGCTGCTTGCAACCTGGACCTTCTTCAGATTTGGAAAAGAGTCCAGGCTCCGTCTGCAGGCAGGTCCCATGGCACAAACCCATTACTCTGCAAAATGAACTATATCAGAATGCAAAAAAAACAGCTCTCACCACTTAGATCCTTGCTGTAAGTTCAGCTGCTGGCCTTCTCCAACTAGGTGTTGCTGTTGTGATCGATCCATCGGTCCTGGCCTCTGAGGAGTATGTAGAAGCATAAGCAAGAAAAATCAACAAAGAACAATGAAAATCCAACTGAACCCATCAACTTCAGTGTATCATGTTTCAGCTGTTTAGTACTCTGTTGTGAGCATCTTCAGCGATTCCAGTGACAAGGGCTGTTTTTTATCTAAAATACTTCATCTTCACATCTGGAGCAAAAAGGAATTGATCTGTCTTGTTATTTGTCATCACAAAAGACTGTTTTAGAAGACGAATAGTCAGAGATATAAAAATAGCAGAAATCAGAGCAAATAGATAAACTGAACTTAAAAATACCGTTAATACTAATATGCTGTTCGTGTCCCTTGGGAAGAGAAGCTGCCGTGTGATGCATTGTGTTGATGTTACGTAGCAGCAAGGAGTGATACTGACGAATTCTGAAGGAAGAGCTGGCCAGGAAAAGAGGGAAATAATCCTTGTGGCTATGAAACAAGCTTGAAATCCTCAGGGATTTGTAACGGAAGCCTTTTTCCTCAAAGGAGCTGTAGAGCTGGTGTCCCAGGTTTCACTGTGCTGGCAATGGTTGACTTTGGCAGGCAGGAGTTTTTCCTATAATTGTCCTTGAGAAGCCTTTGATTGTTCTGCCTGTGCTCATGGGTGGGAAAGCAGCTTTATTTAAGGAGGAATAAATATTTATTCTCTTAGAGCGCTTGCCACAGCTGCTGCTTTGCAAAAGATGGTGGTTTCAGTTAGGAGCGAGTCATGCAAACTCCGTGCTTTTGTGAATTTGCACCTGCTGAGCTGTGGTTGGGGTTTCAATGAATCTAAAATCTCAGAGGTGAAGTTCACCGAAAGTTTTGACTGTCGAAACCCAGTGAATTATTCATTCCTTTCTCCCAGTACCATTAAATTGACACCCAAAGCTCCTGCCTGCACTCTGAGTGGATTTCTTAGTAAATGTAGCCCATGTTTCAGGTGCACAGCAATCATTTGACCTGTTTTCAGGTTTGGTTTCAGAAGAATCGCAGAGCTAATTCTTATAATCTGTAATATCCATGAATTCAGACACAGGGGGGTTTGGTGCCTAATTCAAATTGTTTATTGAATTGACAGAGCAATTTCTGTCTCTGTTTACAGCTAGAAATGGTAGTTCTGAACTACATGAAATGCTTCTGGTGTAGAGAGCTGTTACCTCTGAAACCTGCTGACAGTTACATGTCATAATAACTGTAAGAGTGCCTGGTGTGCTTGGTATGATGGTGGACTTGAGTCAAATGAGGACTGTGCAGGAAGCATTTACATTATATATATGCTCTTAACGGCATTTGTTTATTTAGTTACTGGATGTTTGTTGGCTGTGATCACTGCCTATATTGGCACTTAATGCTGTTGATGACTTTTGGATCCAGAAATTCATCGAGAGGCCATTTAGGAGTTGCAGGAAAAGAGAAATATACTGTAGACAAAACATGAGTTCAAATGCTATGAACGCAGGATTTCTGTAATCGGTTTCCTTCAGAAGTGGAGAATTTAAGTGGTTTTTCTTATAGTTACTTTTTAATCTGCTCCAGTTTCTTCCAGTATCTCCATGCACACTACCCAGAGGGTTTTTCAATTCTAACATGGAACTTAGAGATTCAAGGCACCCATTCCAGGTAGTGAACATAAATCAGAAAAGTGAGATTAAAAGAAAAGAGAGGAAAGCCTCCTATATAATGCTTATTGCTAAGTAGTATTTGGTGCCTTCGGAAGGAAGAGGGAGGATAATGTTTTCAGAGGGATTTGGTACTCTGTTCGGAGCCAGGATTTGGTAATCTTGTAATAGAGAGGCTTAAGCTGGGCTGCTGAAAAAAGGCACCTGCTGCTGGAAGCCTCTCTAGCAGAGTGTCCTGGGGCCACACGTGCTCTTCCTCTTCCCTTGTGGAAACTTTCTGGATAGTTGGAGCTGGTGCATACAAGATCCATGAGTCACGTCCGCCTTAAACAGGACAAACAGCAGCTGGCAGTGCCCATGGGGCAATCCCGGCCTCACCTCCCAGAGCAAAGCAGAGCCAGAGCAGCTTAGTGCCCTCAGCTGTAGGTCAGGGGGGTGGGTGCTTGGGTGGGTGGCTTTGCATCAGGAGAGAACAAAGCGGAGGTGATGGGGAGGAATGGCTTTGGGGTTGCTGATGTGCCTGTGCCATAACAGAATTTGGTTTCTCAATGCACACCAGAGTTGCCTGGAAAAGGTACAGGCAGTGCTTTTAAATTGCAGCACAGGCATCATCAGCATGGAGATCTGCACCCAGTGATGGGAACAGGCACGATTGAAAGAGGGTTTTTAAAAATCAGATTTGTTTCCTGCAGGCTTCTCATCTGGAAAAGCAGCACATTGCTTTCTTAACACGTTAGTGAAAGGGGATACATTTCAAGGGATTGATCCATTCGTTCAGAGTATGTGTTTAGTTGACAAATCAAAGGAAACCCAGCTGAGAGAACTGCCTTGCCATCTCAGCATGGGTCTGACGTGTGAAGTGAGATCTGTAAAATGACTCCTCCTGTTAATTTGTCTCATTAGCAAGATGGGGGCCTGTACGTGAGGCAGTGTTCCCTTTCTCTTGTTCCCCATTTTGATGATGTCTAAATATAAGAAACAAAATACCCTCTGCCGAAACAGTCCCTGAAGGCAGTTGTTCCACTTATATTCCTCATCTTTGCACCTCGCTCCTGTACTTCTGCATGGAGAAACAACTGCTTGTCTCCATGTACAAAGTAACAGATCACAAATCAATGCTTTGTTGCTCCTTTGCCAGTGTTTCCGTGTGGGATTTCTCCACAGAATAAGTTGAATGTTTAAAAGCCCCCAGAGCTAGCACGGGATGTGCTGCTGTCTCTGCCCCTTGCCAGGGAAGCGAGGGCAGCCTGCAGCTTTGGCGTGTGCGCTTCTGAGGTCAGACCTGCTTGTTTCTTCCTTTCAGTGCTTTTCCTCTTTCCAGGTTGTGATTAAATGAGTCCATCCTGACAGAACTCCTGGAGTGCCTGGTTGGTTTGTTTCTAAAAAAACTTTACTGAACTTTGTTCATATTTCACTAGTACTTTTAAAAGGAAAATAAAAACTCTTATAGCAGTCTTCACTATTTTGATCATGATTCTTTTCAAAGAGTTTTTTCTAATAAGAGGTCCTGCTGTATACATGAAGTTTAATATTGTTTGTTTATTAAAAATAAACTGTAAGAGGAAGTTAAATTTTAGGAATTTCCTCTTAGAGTGAAATAATAGTCTTTGCTTGTGATAGGGTGTTGCAAATACCAGTGCTCTCCTGATTCTCCCCACGTGTCACCCCAGGACATAGAATCACAGAATAGTTAGGGTTGGAAAGGACCTTAAGATCATCTAGTTCCAACCCCTCTGCCATAAGCAGGGATACCACACACTAAACTATGTTGCCCAAGGCTCTGTCCAGCCTGGCATGTCCATTGGTCTGCAGCAAAACGTGCGGCTGGGTAGGCAGAGAGAAATGAAGTGTCTGATGAACATCAGAGCTGTGCCATCAACTGAGCTGGTTGAAACCCCATCATCCAAACCATGTCAGTGGAACAGGAGCTTGTGAGTGCACCCTGGAGTTGTCGTGTGTCAAAAGCCTCAAGTGTTGAAGGAATGGTGATTGTTTGCTAGAAGAATCCTGGAAAGTGAAATGAAGAAAACAGCAAATACAACACTAAGTTGAAGCATGTTTGAGTGTGAAACCAATTAAGAAACTTATTTCAAGTTGATTTCTAAGCATTGCCTGAGCCACGAAGTGTTTCTGGAGGTATCTGTTGATACCTATATTGGTAAATACCTCCTGCTTATGGACATTGCCTAGCTGTAGGGCTGCCTTTGCTGTGGAACATGAAGTGCTGGTGGGAACCAGTCCTGCTGGTGATTGATTCTGCTGGTCTTTGAACTGATATTTGCAGACGTTCAAGGATCAGCAATGTTGTGATTTGCAGAGTGTTTCCCTCCAGAGGGAAAAGCTGCTGCCTTGAACCTACAGCACATGGCAAAGTGCTTAAACACATCTTCTCAGGCAGGATCCTCGCTGTCAGGGCACAGTAAAACAAGGATCTTGAACCCTTCTAAAGCTACTGGTTATTGAACAGAAACCTGAGCTCAAGAAAGGTATTAGTATGCTAAACTACACTTGTTCTCTCACTTAAAGTGAATAATTTTATTTTAAATTGATGCTGGTAAGAATTGAGAAAAGCTTTCTGGGAGAGGTTGTTTCCTTGCTGTTAGAATAACCTCATTTCAGGCTCAGCCGTGAGACTTTGCGTGGCAGCACCTCTGTGTTGGAAGGTTGCCCCAGGTGACTTATGGTTCATGCACTCTTGTAAGTGCTGTTAATTTGTGAGGTTTCAGTGGTTAGACTGAACTGCTAAGTGGGCTCTGAGCAGATAATGAGGTCAAGCAGGGAAGAGAGGGAAGAGTTCTGCAGGTTCCCCCTTGGCCTTTGTACCCAGGTTACATGTTCTATGGAGATTTTGTCCAAAAAGCAAAGCTCCTGTGAAGTCGTCATTTGGCAGAGGTGATTTGCAATACTTGTCCAAACCTGACAACAAACCCAGTTGTTCATGCTCGGTGCAGTGCTGCTGTTGAGATCTCTGCTGGCATGCTGAAATGCAAATTTGCTGGTGTTTGGTTTGGATCCTTTTGTTCCACATTAGAATGAAGAAACTACTCAATGCTCATTCTTCTTCTCTGAGGGTTTTTTTACAAGGTAAGTTGCACAGTTAGTAAGTTGAAATGGCATTGTGGAATAGCACCACTTAGAATGTTCTGTAAGAAAGCAGATTAATGAAGCAAAGGAGGGTACAAAACTAGGTGTAGAAGGAACATTATTGTCTTGTGTTCAGTAGCTGGGAAGCCTTAAATAAAATAACTGGAGTGGTTTGCAAACAGTTGTCTTCTATATTTTACCCTAACAGGCTCCCTGACTTCGATCTTACAATAATCTCCATATTATAATTATATCACAGCGGTCCCAGGCTACATAGAGAATTTTATGTCATTTCTGGGATTTGATATATCCATTACATTCACTCTGAAAGTTTCAAATACAGTCATGCAGCATATCTAAGAAGAAAGGTGGCTATGAGTATCTCATGAGAGGCCCTCTTTTTGCATCTTGATACAGGTGCATGACCCTCCACTCTTCAGAGTTGACAGGAGTGAAGCCTTCAGTGGATGTGGAGTCAAACCAAGAGTTAAAGGAAAGTCCCTCTGTTTCTGGCAGTGTACCAGCAGTCCTATCGATTGAAGCTTTTCATGTAATGCTAAATTCTTGCAGAAGTTAGTCTACTGTTTAACTTCCAGGCAGTAATTTCAGTGGGACTACTGAGAGTGTATAAAGTTAAGTGCTAATGTAGGATCAAGATCATCTTTAAATCTGCTCCCTGTGGGTGCAGATACAAATGGAGTATCCTGCAAAAGGGAACTGCTAGCAGCTCTGGCTCTCGTCTAGAGGCAACTGCTCATTCATAGATGAATCAGAAGTTACTTGAAGAAACTAGGTCTTGAAAGAATCTCTATTTCTGAAAGCATGATATGATTTTCAACAGCTGTCTTATTGACCCAAGCAAGTACAACTTCTGTCTTTTTTAATAGAGCGATGAGAACATGCCTATTCAGTAATATTGCAGATGGCAAATGGTTCTGTACTGTGCAGAAGCTGTTGGGCGAAGGTGACCGTAGTAGTCATGAGATGTTTCTGTAATAGCTACTGTGGTTTCAAAATACACGTTTATGCTCCCTTGACACTTACTTGTTCAGTGCTCAGGGTTTCATCAACATTGTAGTGATTATCTTCGGTTGGATTTAATTTGCATGCAGCGTACTTGCTAGAAAAGGGGTATGTGGCTGAGTTGTTCGTTGCTTTTTGGCTGATGAGTCTTTCCTCCTTAGTCACATACACCAACATTTTCCTCAGCTACAGCTCAGGGAATAGCAGAGAAATCCATCATTGCACTGTTGCACTTTCCATTAACTTCTTTCAGAGGGGGGTATCTGCATCTTGGCAACCTTCTGTTCTGTATGTGCAAATACATGTGGGTCCCATTGTGACTAGGGGTCTTGCCCAAGAAATATGCTGGATGATTGTATCATTTGAGTTCTTTTTAAAACATGAATGAGTCCACACTGGGAGACAGGGCCATAGCAGTTGGTATTCTTGCATCAGCGCTGAATGGGGTATGGGGAGGCTCTGAGGGGCTTGAAAATGAAAAGCTGCTCAGGTTTAGTGTCATTAAACCCAGTTGTCTGTTGGAGCGATGGAAGGGAAGGATGCTTGACTCGGAGCAGGGAGGTAACAGGGAGCTTTGTAGCCACCCTACAATGACAGGGGAGGTAAAAGATGCCAACGTGGCTATTGCGAAGGATGCGCAGTGCAGTCCTGGGCAGGTGCTTCACCTTTGTGGAAAGAAAAGAGATGTTAGTAAAGCAGAGGATGTTCTAAAAACATCATGGTTATGGGAACACAGTGTGGGTCTTCGGTTGAAAACAACAGTCTGTGAACAGGCTGGTACTGGAAACTGAAGTGGAGAATAATAAAGGGGTTAGAGAACAGCTTTGGGATGGCAGGAATGTGTTAGCAGTTCTCTGAGCTATCTTTGGAGTCACCTTTTTGGGTTTACAGAGCACGCAGGTCTGCAGAAGCACAACTCTGCTCTCTTGCTTACTTAGCCAAGGCATGACTGAGTCTCTTCTACCACAAGTGGTGGTTCAAGTGCTCCATTGAGCTCTGCGGGGAATGCAGCTCCCTGCTCTTCACCCGCTCTGTGGAGAGCTTGGACAGCAGCTGATCACATGAGCCACTTACTCCTCTAAGCCTGTCCTTAGGTCTGGGCAGCTGGGCATGTGAGAAAGTATGTACTGTTTTGCCCATGAACCTGCTTAAATAGAGTGGGAAAGGTTGATCTTAAAAAATACAAATTAAAATTAAATAAATACATAAAAGTGATTCACCCACCCTGAAAACCCTTTTACTGTCAGTGTTATTTGTAGGTAGTGTATCAGAACCCCTCGCAAGAGGTGGGAGCTAATGACACTAAGCAAATTGCTGCCTACTGCAGGTATTTTTCTTGTTTACATTGAACTCCTGATGCCTAGAAAATAGAGGAGGAAGCTCAGCTATCACCAGCTGAAGTCATAGTGCTTGTTAATAACAGGGTTTGGATATTAAAGCGTGTATCACCAAAGGAAAAATGTGGCAACTTTGCTCTGTTTGCCTTATTTGTTGTCTGTTGCCAAATGTTAGCCATAGGCTACTACAGCAGTGAACTCAGAAAGGAGTTCTTTCTTTCTGGAATTATAAACGTTTTCTACAGCCTTCATAAGTTTTAATTAAAAGGAGCATGTAATGATTTTGGGATTGAATCCAATTTCATCTGCTGTTTAAATTGAGAAATAAAATTATTTCCATCAGGCTTTTAGTTCGGGGTTAGTAACTGCTGGATCATTTCCTTTTTCATCAGTTTCTGAGTTTTAAAATGGCTTATGAACTTTAGTGAAATCATTTAGAAATGGATTTCATGTGGAATAGTTAATAAATGAATAGCACAGCCATGTAATGAAATGAATCTTGTTTGCATCTCGAGCAGCACAAATCTAAATAAAATGCAGGGCTTTGTGTAGCAGCATTTGTTTTTACTGTGGCAGTGGTGTTCAAGGCACCTCCGATACCCTTCGTTTTTCACAGGGATATCTTTGGCAGCAAGGAGGATTTTCAGGGGCTGCTTTGAGGTACGTAATTGGAGCAGTAAGACTACACACACAAAGTGTCACTTAATGGATGAGGCTCGTTTAATTGTGGGCTGCTCAGAAATAACCCAAGAAACACTTCACTGGTAGCTAATGCAGAGGTGTAATTAGACTTCTACACAAGCATAATTAGGCTGATTGCACAAAAAGAGAGTTCAAAAGGTTTTTTAAATGTGTGCAGAGTCATTTTGTCTCAACCATCTTGTCCCTAAGCTTCTGCCATATTTGCGTTGGACTTAAACAAATAAGTGTATTGCTCTTTAGCTGGCAGTTATAGGTAATCTTCCATCCTTCCACAGTTTTTTCTGTTGGTTGGGTGGGTTTAAGTAAAGCTCAATCAATCAGAGCCATGCACATGGAGGAGGAAAGAAAACCTGCCTATATTTAAACAATGTCCTAGTGAGTCACTGGTGTTTCTGAGAGTAGGTGTCACCCTGCTTATTTCTAGCTTGTTTCTTATATGAGAATTTGCCTAGTGCAGTTGTGTGTGTGTATTTGGTATGAAAGCAGTCGTCACTGGATCTGGGGCTCAGTGTGAGCACTAGGACATACGGGTGACGTTCCTGTTGGGTTCTCTTACCCCACATATATTGCAAATTCCAGCTCAGTTGGCCATGTAGTTATTTCCTGAACTGAAACCAGGCACTGAAACTGCAGCTGGATGCGGTTCAGCTCAGACTGACACACAAACCAGGGGCACTTCTTAGATCAGAGTAAAGGTGTGTGAGATGCCAACTCCCAGGCACAGCTGCCTCACTGAACACAAATCATTTGCCTCAGTTCATTGCCACTGGTCTTTGATGATTTTGCTGTTGGGGGGATACAAGTAACCTGAGAGAAAAATCCAGATCTTCTCCTGAAGTTTTTTTCATAGTGCTGTTTTGCCTTTTACATTTATTGAGCAAGGTGCTGTCCTTCTAAATTGAGTAGACATCAGTCATTCCCTTACTAGTTATTTGTTCAGTATAACTCACAGGAGCCTAAACTGATACAATCCCTAGCAGGCTAATAGTATAGATTCACGGAATGTAAATTGTTCCTTCCTGTTACTAGGAGAAGTAAGTTTCTCCTAGTAACACTTAAATACATTTATAAACAATACCTTTATTCTAATGTCCTACAAACAGCAAATAGAGAATGTAGAGAAGAAAATACCTATTTCCTTTTTTTCTTTCAGATTTTTGAAATAGCCATAAATATTGCTTGTGTGTATATGGCTTATTTGTATATGTATATACTGATATATATGACTTTTAACATACATATTTAAATGCATTTTTTTGTCTTGGTATGGTCCTGGTATAAAAGTGCATCAGTATAGGGAGGCAAACATAAAATACCAACCCCGTTACCCCTGTAATGCTGACACTTCATTCTTTGCTGTCAGAAAATCACCTTTTGGCAAAGCTGTAGAGTGGGAGGGAGGTTATTTAAAAGATTAGCACTTGTATGGAAATCACTGTATTTGCTTTGAAATGCTTCCTGCATTAATAATTTTCTTGCAGTTACCATCTTTAGCTGGAGCTGTTCCCTGGGAGGACATTGCTGTATGTACTCCATACAGCACTGAGATAAGATAGCTCCTGGTTTTACCAGCCTGGCTTTTGAGAAATGCCATCTAGGATTTTTCTACATTTGTTCAAGCAGTGGTAGAGAAAAGGAGAATGTTTGCAGTAATCTATCGCTGTCGCCAGTTGTCAGCGTATGGAAACCTGGAAGAAATGCAGCTCTGAATTAGGAGCATAAAATACAGGACTATTTCAAGCAGCATCTGGCAAGGGAATCAATTTCTACTATTTTGCTACTGCACAGGTGAGAGACACGGAGGGGATGTTGTGGATTTCTTTATATCAGTATGAATCAAAAAGTGAAAAGCGTGGATTGGATGTTCTCTGGATTCCATGTAACTGATGAATGGAGATAAGCAGGCAACACAGGGTGCTTATGAGCTGATGTTTTAATGCAACAAACCCACATTTTAATCTGTGTCCCCACTTCTGCTCCCAGCATCCTAGTGCACGGCTGGCCCAGAGCCCTCTTTGGACTAAGTGGCAGCACTGTTCTTAATCTCAGCTTTGGAGAGGATGAACTAGAGTCAGATGGATTAGTAGTTAGAAAAGTCACCTGTGGATCAGTTCACCCATACTTTCAAGTTACTTACTTTCCTATTGTGAAGAAAGTTAGCGGAAGTTCCAGCATCATTATGCTGGGTATATTCTTATGTATAATAACTACTTAGGTAAATACGTTATATGAAAAATGAGTCTTACAAAGTAGTATCTTAAGGTTGCTAATTTGTATTTCCACACTAGAGTATCTCTGAATGCTTTTGTGGCATAAAGCCCAACATATGGCTCGAAGTTGATTATAAAGTACAGACACTTCTGTGTAGGTATCTGGCTCCATTCTTCTCCCTGCTTGGTAATGACCATAACTGTTCTGTCTGACAGCTGTGCAGTGACTGTACAGAATGAGGTGGTGGATCTGGTCCAGCTCCCAGAGTGCCAGCATCTGTACTCATTGGCTCCTTTTTTCTTTTGGCAGTCCTAACTGAGAAACCAGTGATTAATTCAGCAGAGAGATTGAAGCTGAAGTCTGACCCTTAGAAAGCTGCTGCTGAGTCAACACAGAGGCTCACTGGTGTGTTAGGAAAGTTCACACCTTCAGCTCTCATACTCTTTTTATTGTGTGTAAATATGATTTCAACATCCTATTACATCCAGGCAAGAGCAGGGTCAGTTTCTCTGAAACCTCTGGATGCAGTTGTGCCCTGTGTCATGATGGAATGGCCCACGGGCTTGGTCACCCCTATTACAGGTTTTGTCTTTGCTGCAAAAACAGAAGAAGAAGGAAGACTTCCTATAGCTAAAGTTAGAGCACAAGGAAACCAGATTGGAAGAAGTCAAATGTGCAGCTTGGGGAAGGGATCTGAAGGAGCAGCCATGGAGGTAGTAACAGGAGGTACATGGTATGGAAAGGACAGAAGAGGAGAAGGAAATCTCCTGTACCCTCATATTGTCATCATTCATGCTTTGACACTGGATAATATTCATGCCATGTGGGCTCAGAAACAGAGCTCTGGGGGCTTTGAATGCATTTGGTAAACATTTATTTCCTGTCCCGAATTCATCATTTGCATAAGCAGAAGGTTCCTGACCAAATCTTTAGCTTTGCGGGTTTTCAGAGGATTTTTGGCTCCTGAATGTTTCCTCATCAAATACAATGGGAAAGAACACAGAAAAGCACTGTCCTGAGCTGCTGTTACAGGCTGGTACTCATAGCTGTTCAGCTACCTTTAGCTGAGACTCTCGAGCCAAATGTAGCTTATTCTGTAGGTTTCTTAAGTGGTAGCATTTATTATCTGCCAGGTGGTAGTAAGTTGTGTGATTACAAGTGCTTGTTTGTCTTTGCCCTGTAGCTCAGATGGCTCTTCCAGGCCTCAGTAAGTGAAGAAACACCATCTGGCTGCTGCTGCAGGATGCTGGGAGATTTCCATCCTTCAAATCTTTAGAGCTGAAGTCTGTTTTTTACCTTTCAGAAAGCCTGGGGACTCTCCCAGCTCTGTTTTCCCTTTGCTTCTATCTGAGCTGGAGAATGTCTCTTACCCTCTTATTTACAGCTGCTTGCTCCAGGCTTGCTTTGTCAGAGAGTGTTAAGAGCTGACATATCTTTTCAGGGTTACTGCCTCCCTGGTCTCCTGGTAATTTAGAGGAGAATATCCTGGTGGTAGCTCATTGAAATGTCTGACAGAATTGTTTTAGTGAAACGGATGCAGATGTTACATAGCTGATCAGAGGCAGGGGGTGTCTGTATTACCCCACCCACAGAGCACATAGGTCTGTTTTTGATAGGAAGACCCCGTCCTTGATGAGGTGTGTGTGTCAAATGACAAGGGAGATAACAGCAACTCAAATCTGACCAGGCTTTTGGAGTTAAGTTAATATTTATACCAGGAGGATGAAATAGACGTAATCGCTATTACCATGCAGAGCTAAAGGTAGCAGTGAGTCACCTGGGGGAGCAGCAGTGTTTGAGCAGGTTGGTTCTCATCTCTCTACCTGCTCTCCAGGTGCATTAAAAATGTTTGTTAGAAAATATCTATTCTCAATCTAATGAGGTAATGCATCCATCCCTCCATATATCTATAGCTGCTGTAGTAACAGGCAGTGTAACTTCACAAAGCAGATGAACTAAGATAAACGGGAATATTGCTCAGGACACAGGGTTAAGGGTGAGCTCTGTAGGTGGGAGATGTTTGTGCTCTTTGCTGTGCTTTTGTAGATGCAGTGGTGGCTGCAAACCGCATTCATGGGTTGTTTTTGCCATCTACCCTCCAGTGGGGAAAGCCAGGATATTATTTTCCCTTGAGGGATATCAAGTGCTTGAGGCCTCACCCATGTCCTTGTGTTAGAGGCTCTTGGTGGTACAGTCTGTGGAGGAACTGGATGATGAGCTTCCAAGAACGTGCTTGAAATAGAGCTCATATTTCCTGCTCAGGGCTGCATCCCTGGCTCTGCTTTCAGGCTCCCGTGGTGTGAGGATTAAAGCTGGCTTGGACAATGACAAATCTGTTTTCTTGCAGCTTCTGAGATTTCAAAGTTTGTTTTGGTTCGATGTTGCAACAAAAGAAAAAGTTTGTGAATGTTGTTTGAGAGATAAACATGTGTTGAAACACCTCATTTTGGCCAGCATCTGTGGGGATCGGCCAAGTAGCTATCAGTACCTAAAATGGCTGAAGACAGCTCTGTGTTAGAAGGGAAGAGAATGTGCAAGTGGGGATTGTTTTTATTTCCCTGGCCTTTTTCTTTAACAGAGCGCTCTTGTCATCAGAGAAAATAACACTCTTGCTTTGGTGGCGCAAAATACCCACCTAACAGCCACCTCCAGAGTTTGCTCCTTAATGCTCTATGGGATGCATTTATTGCATATACTTTTGGGGCAAGGTTTTGTATAGGCCCTGAGCTCACACTGCTGCAAAGAGGCACTCTTTCCAATTGGAATTTCTTCCTGATGCCTGCTGCTCCCTTGTGGCAGGACAGTTGTGGGTAAGGATCATAGTGATCAGGTTACTGTGGTCCTATTTGTTAGGGTTTTGTGGTTTTTTCCCCCAATTTTTACCAGTTTCCTGATGTGCACCGTCACTTTTGCTGGGGTGCAGGAGCAGCAGTGACCTGGGGTAGGAAGGTGCCGCAATTCTGGCTGCTTGGTTGGCTTGTGTCACATTGAAGCATATGTGAAATTATGTCCCTAAGGTTGCAGCACACACTGGTATTTTATACTCATTAACCTCTTGAAGTTGAGGGATTATTGAGATGAATATATCTTGACAGCACAGAGGATTTAGAGGAGAGGAGGAGAACTTAAATTTAACAAAATTATATACATATCTATATATCTTCAACCAGCAAGTCCCAGCATTCTGCTTGGAGCTGCCTTATCCAACCACAGCAGTTTAGAAGAGCTAAAACAATCCCAGGCTGCGGTGTATGATTGCAGGTTTGTCATGTGAGGATTTAGTTGAGCAATACTCTGCCACTGTTTGTGGGCAAAACCACCTGCAATTTTAGCAGCACATTAAAAGGGTTTTAGTTTTAGTTTTCCAGCAGTACAAGCTATGACAAATCATGACTTCTTCAATTAAAATCAATAATGGTGTAAGCTAAATAAAAGATTTAATGGCAGGTGGGTGGCCTAGCTGGTAAATTGATTTTCCTTCGGGTACAGGTGAATGTGGATGACAGTACCTCCATCATTAAATAACTTCTGTGATGAGAGACACAATCAGCTTTATTAATGTGACTGTTCTTGTAGACTTCTAACATAAATCAATGCCTGCTGGAAAACATCACATAATTGGTTAGAGAGATGTCAAAGCAATATATTAGACAGCAATTTACTAATCTTTGCCAAGTGGATTAAAAAGCGTGTTGACTGCAGAGGAGTAGTAACAGTTCAGACTCTCCTCTGCAGAGTAAAATCAAACTAAAGCTTACATAGGTTTAACCAAAAAAAAATCTACAGGATTAACATCTTCCCTGTGCTGGTGCTACTGTAGCTTGAATGCATGATCAGACCCAAGACAGTATTGTTTTAGTGACACAACTGGACAAAGTTCTGGATACTTCACATTTGCTAATTGTTTTCAACTGTGGAAAGATCACAAAGTGACAGGGATATTGTGAATTGAGCTGGTTAATATTACACTACAAGTGATAAGATAGGAGACTGAAAAGTCCCTGAGTCTTTACCTTCCTTATCTCTTATCACTCTGCTTAATAGTTATAGTTTTAGATTAAATAACCTCTCTATCATAAAATAATTTACAGTTTATTGGTGCATGATATAATTTTGCTTCCTATTGTCTTTTATTGAGCTTTCAAAAATGGCAAAGGTCAGTCTGGGGGGTTTTTTTTTGTGTCCCTTGAGGCAAGTGCTTTCCAGTTCACAACCAAGAACACTGCTGCTTAAAAGGGACTGATTTCCACTTTCCTGATCCAGGTTTGTAAGAGAATAAACCAGAGGAGGGGACTTTAAATCTAAGAGGTGGTATTAGAAGCCAGACACACTTTATTCAAATTGCTGTGCCTCCGTGGCTTTAGGAGCTCAGTCCTCACCTCAGTTTCCTCCTCTGCAAAATGGAGGAAAGACTCAACCATGTACTTTCCTTACTGTGGCTCTAACTGCTGGTTAAACATTTTTAAAGATTTAGGGGATGGTGAGTCCTCAGTGTTAATAATTAACCGGTCTCAGTAAGTGTCCTGCACTGGAGCTTTCACTTCTCCGAGTTTTACATTATTCTTTCACTGTTAATCTTAGTGACTCTCATCATTTCTTGTTCTCCTTGCAGTGAAGAACAAACTTTCCCTGTACTGTGGGAAGCGTTGGGTTGTGTTAGCCCAGGTAACCCTGGGCTCTGGTGTTGGACCGTGTCTGGGCAGGACGGGCTTTCTGTGGCAGTCATTGAAAACAAACCTGTGAATCCTGGCTGCGTGTAGCTGCAGATGGGAGACAGGAGGGAAATGGTTCTAGTCCTGCCTTCCTCTTTAGTTCTCTGTTGTGTGGGTGCAGCCAGCATGTTTTGGCTGCCTGCTGTTGATTCAGTGGGGTGATGGAAGGTACAAGCACTTTGATTTGATTTTTGATTATTTTTTTCTTTTCCTTATTTTCCAACTTTCTTTGGTTTTGGTGGGGGTGGTGGTTGTTTATAACACTGAGCTGTACTCACTGGAGATCCCGATTCTGTTCTCAATCCTTATGTAACCGAGAAACCACCCTCTAATTTTCTTAGTGGAAAATGAAAATACTCTGTAAACTCACATAATTGCTTAGAGCCTCGTTATTGCATAGGGCAGATCTCCATCTGAAGGAGAAGCTTGAAGTATTCAGTGACAATAGACTCATCCTCCAAGGGGAGATTCTGCAGTGTAATGCTATAGGTAGAAAAAGGGTCCTTTGTTTTCAGCACCATTGATTAAGTCTATCTTTTTCATCTGGCATCTGCTGAGTGCAGACATCAACCCTGTTTTTCCATCACTAGTGTCCTTGCCATTTAATGAGCACCAAAGGAGGGTTGTATCTCATGTTTTATCTGACTGCTTTTTAACGTGTAGGGCAGCAAAAAATCCACCTCAAATCAAAACAGATGCTGCTTTAGTTTCCTTTGCAGTCTTTCCAAACTCCCCCTTTCCCTGCAGAAGCCATGCCAGCTCAGCTGGGATTATTCTGCCTTCCCTTTTCTCCTCTTTCTCTACCTTCAGCTTAAAAACTGAGCAAAGCCGAGTTCAATGGAGTTTACAAAGTGATTCAATTCTTTACAGCACATCTTTGCCAGTGTTATGTTGCGTCTTTAAACTGTAGACTTAGGGCTTTTAGGGAAGGATGTTCTCCCACCATCTGGTGAGCCTCTGCCCCGATACTGGCCTGTGTGTGCTGCCGTGCCACACACATTAATAACAACAACAAATGAGGCCATTCCTCCCTCTGCCTGTGCTTGCGGGCTCTTGATGGGCTAGCCTCTGCTTGACCTGCTGATGGAGGCATCGGGCAGTACTGACGGTGGTGGTGGGGCTTTTGACATGGGACATCTGTCTGCTGCGAACTGGGGAGCAACTCATTTCATGTAAACCGCTTCACAGCTGTGCAATACCTGCCTGGAGTGGAAAGGTTTTAGGTTGAGTTGGTGGTAGCTCATGTTGAGCTGCTTCATCTGTATTCTGGTCTCCTATTAAGGTGTAGTAAACCCATGTTACTGAAATACCAGTCACCGGTGAATAGAAATGAACTAGTTAACGTGCTCCTCTGAAAAAAAGATTAGCCTCCCTATAATTAAGGTCTTGGAGAATTCCAAAGGAAGAAAATACAAACCATATTTCCAAATCCTTTACCAATTTGTGAATCATATTAGTATTGATTAAGAAATGTTGTGTGGTACAGAGCATTGAGTGGGGTTTCAGACGATGGCTGTGGTGTGTGATTCTCTGAATACCAAAACATGATCTTTCAACCCATTCCCAATTTTTTGAGCAGCAGTAAAAGAATAATTTGCAAATCAGTTCCAAGCTGTGGAAAGGGAAGTGTTCTGCCATAGTGACAAAGCATGAGTCAGAAATAAGACCTTAGATTCTGACTTGCAGCATGTTGTCTGCTGCAGGTTGTTCTGCTGGAAGCTGGGAATCCTGTCCTTGAGGTGGCTGTGAAGTGAGCTGTTTAATGCTTATTCTCTGATAGTCTTGCATGAAGTGCGATATAGAAATGCTTTTTCATGACATTCTTCAAATTATCCCAGCAACGCTATGAGAAATAAGGTTATTCTAAGTTATCCTTTCCTGTAATATCAGCACTAATTTCAGTTTTGCTGATATTTTATCTCCTTTGGTCTCTTACAGAATCTGAGTTTTGCTTCAGCGTTTCTCATGCGTTTTCTTTTATTTCCTTCATGAGGAATTCAATTTGCTGCAGTAAAATAATCTTAGTACTGAAATAATAGATATATTAAAGTATGAATTACCTGGGTGGCAATAAAGGACAGGTTTTTATTGCTTGCTTATCAAGGAGGGCTTGTGTTTATGAGTTCGCTGAGTTGTAAGTGCATTACGTTAGAACTAAATTTAACCTGGCTTAGTAACAACAGCATATACAGGTAATCCGTGAAGACAGGACAGATTTATATGACAATGCTTTTTAAAGAAACAATAAAAAATTGGAAGTGCTTTCAGGGTTTTTTTTTCCTCAGGCAAGTAGCTGTTTTAAAAGGCTTTAATTAAAAAAAAAAAAAAAAATCAGCTAATCAATAGGAAGGTTCTAGATCAAGACCATTCCTAGTCATCCACAGAGGAGCTCAGGCTGCAGCTCAGGAAGAAGGTGAGGTACCAGGAGCTGCAGTGGCAGGATGCTCCTCAGGGCAGAGCTGACATCTTATGCAGCATTTTCAGCAGCCCCTGATTTTTAGGGCTTGTTTACAAGGAGAGGGGACCCAAAAGAGCTCATCATGTGGCTCTGTCAGCAGTAGAGTGTACTGGAAAAGGCTCTTTTTCTGAAAGGAATATTGTGCATATAAATTCATATCTTGCCTCAATTTGGAGTCATTTTGGTCTGCATTCAGGCTGTAAGAGCTGTGAGCAGCAGTGGCCAAGTTGTACTTAGCAGAGCTCTGTAGAAGAGTGTGTGCTTGGCTGTGTGGCAGCAGAATAATAGGAAGATGTCTTTACAGCTACTCAGAAAAATGTTAATGTTGATTACCTTTGGTGATGGCGCAGAGAGAAGTGAGTTGTACACACACAAAACCTGGCAGATACCACTGCAGCAATTTGGGTAATACTGATTAAAATCGATCTCTAAGTGCAAATGAATGTTCCTTCTTCCAGATCATACAGCTCAGCAAAATAAACTTGTCAACAAAAGGTTATAGACACCAAATGTTTTCTTCTTAAATCACATCAAAAGTAGAGGGAACAGACCACTTCACAGGGTAATTTGACTTTTCAGGTTCATTTATAAGTTCTGATGAGATAGATGTGTTACAAGGGACTTTTACATGTCCCAGAAGCATGGATTCACCAGGACCATGTATTTTTGTGTGTGAGTAAAGTCAGCTGTCAGCAGCTCAGCACCTGAAATTCTTCTAAACCTTTTTAATTTAGGAACCTACTTGTATGAATGTAAATACAAACAGTTGCATTTAATAACCGTTGTTTCAGAAAACAGCGTGAATAATCACACAAGAAACCTGCTTCTCGGTATCCATCTGGCTGCTGTTTACAGGGTTACTTTCCAGTGCCACTGCTGTAAACTTGTAGATGAAAGGTGATCTAATAATGGTATCAACTGTTAAGCAACAGTTAATTAGATGATTGTTAATTAAGTTCATTTAAGTTACAGGCAGTAAATTGGATCGAGCCTATTCTGTTTGA
Source organism: Nestor notabilis (assembly GCF_000696875.1). Classification (NCBI taxonomy): domain Eukaryota; kingdom Metazoa; phylum Chordata; class Aves; order Psittaciformes; family Psittacidae; genus Nestor; species Nestor notabilis. The sequence continues at coordinate 105,030 of NW_009944068.1, forward strand.
GGGGGCTTTTGTTACTTTGCCAGTAAGAGAGGAGGACTGCGGTACCTAACCACCACCGGGGGAGTAACTCATTCTGCATGGGGAAATGTGCCTTTTGAAGGGAGCTTTAATAGTTGTATTGGTCAAACGAAAATACCTGCTTCTGTGTGCTTCAGAAATGCCCTTGTTCTTGCAACCCTTTGTGCAAGCAACCTTCACAGTGCTGCTGGGGTGCAGGCAGACGCGCGGGGAGGGCTGGCGCAAGCAAACTGCCCCGATGGCCATCGATCCCTGCAGGTGGGCACAGGCGAGGGCCTCTGGTGGCACAAGCTGGGTCGATGGATTTTTGTCCAGTTCAGCAAGGTTCTGCAGGGGATTGTTCCCACGTGCCTTGCTCTAAAGATAGCATTTTGTTTTCAAGGGCAGACCAGCAGGAAGCAAGTCTATGAAGTCTGGACAATGTAGCTTTAATTGAAGTCATGGGTCTCGATGGAGCAGAGGTAGAAAGGAGGCGGCCATATGGTGTAACCTTTATTTTTGTTAGGTTCCCTGATAAGCCGTTGATTTGATAAGAAATGCTGCTCCATTGGCTGAGCTCACAGGGTGTAGTTGTTCTCTGATAAGCATGTGTTTACTGTCTGCCATAAATGCCTGAAGTGACAGTTTATGGCAGGTTGGATTGGATGTTTTAAATGCTGAGTGAATGTATCATAACTGCTTTCATAGCCCAGCTTGCTACGTGCTTGGGTTGGTTGACAAAATGGGTTGAACTCTTAACGTTCATTTGTTCTTGAAGCGTACAAGTTGGACCCAGGGGAGAAGCATAGTCCTTGGAAAAAGCATACAACAGAGACCATTTGAATACAACATACAGCCTAAATAATCTTCCCAAAAAGCCACAGAGGAGGAACACAAAGATGATGTGTATTTTGGTACAAAATGCACATCTATTCAGAGCTAGATGACCCTTTTCTTCCTTTGTGCTAGACACTCATACTGTCTGGATCATGACGTAGCCACCTTTAGAGCAATATTCAAGCACATTGAGACTTTGAAACCCAGTGAATCGGTTGGTCTCTGGTGCCAGGGAAACCCACCAGATGTTAAGTGCTTTCCCAGTCAGAGGTATTAAGGAATGAAAATGCCCCATCCCTGGCAGTGTTCAAGGCCAGGTTAGACACAGGGGCTTGGAGCAACCTGCTCTAGTAGAAGGTGTCCCTGCCTGTGGCAGGGGTTGGAGCTGGATGAGCTTTAAGGGCCCTTCCAACACAAACCAGGCTGTGATTCTATGAAAAAATTATTAGTCTTCATACTGTAAGAGAAAGGAAATAACTCCTGGCTCTCAGGTTAGTGAAGGTTCCATGTTAAATTTATATGTTCTGTTCCCACTTGAGCTGGGTAATTTTTCGGAAACTCAAGATCTGTTTTTTCTGATTAAAATCTGAAGACACTCTATTATTTCTATAACCACATTTAAGTCTTGTAATTTAAACAAATTAGTTTGTATTTCACATGTCACACACAATGATTTATAGAGGAAAATGGGATTTTGCATCTGTTTTGTCTCTTGATTCATTAAGTTTTGATTGAAGAAAGTTTTTGAAATAGGGTGTAAAGGAATTTTCCATCCTCAGTGAAGGGATTTCTTGGTTTCTGCAGCATCTGGTTAGGATTTTTTTTCCCTCTGTGCATATGCCAAGAAATCTTGAATTCCCTTTCCTGATTTTGTAAGTTCAACCTGAGGGAATTGAGCAATTTCTGTAGTTAACACCGTTCACTTTCTGTCCATATGAAGACAAGAGCTCTGACACAGTCAGTTACGGCACCACAGAAGGGACCTGGTTGCAGTTTGCTCCAGGAACTTTCCTCTAGTTACTCAAGTAGCTTTAGTAGCTCTGGCTGCTGTTGCTGATGCACTTGCAGATGCTGGGTGTGCCCAGGGCAATTGCACAAGAGCCTCGTGGGAGCAGTGAAAAGCCAGTGGTAACCCCTTTGGTTCTAAAGCTGCTCTGCCCTGACTTACGTACATAAACCCTATGTGATATAGCCAAGTTGCTGCTTAGCTTTGGAGACACAGGAATGTGTTAGTAGCTTAAGATCACTTTTCTGCTCCAGCATAAGGAGAGAAATAATGAGGAATTGTGTCGAGGCAGTGTCTAGCCTCCAGAAGAAATTGCATCAGATGGACTGATGCTTCTGTCCAGTTGTGGTAGCTGGTTTTGTTCTAGTTTTGGATGTCACTTGCCAGCTACATTCAGCATGAATAAGCTTTTTCAGATGTCCCATAAATCAATGTCTGGCCTGGTGAAAAAAGCGTGTTATAAGCAAAAATAGAGAAAAAAATACTGGATTTTCTGGCCAGTTTTAATGATTTTGGAAGAGGAGACATTGAACTAAAAGGCTCCTGAGCCAATCCTGCCTTGTGACATGTGGGTGAGATGTTCTAGGTGAAAATCCCACAGGGCAACAAATAACATTTCTATTGTGTTACACCCAATCACACCAGGGCCAAGGCTGATCCTGCCTCGTGTTTGCTGCCTTTGATTTCCCTCTCCATTCCCACGCAGCAGCTTGTGACAGATGTAGCCACCGCTTTTAATGATGGACCTTTGTCAAGCCAGGGAAAACGGCCACTTGAATTCAGAGAGAAAATAATGATCCTTTTGATTCAGCCAGCGTTGGTGGATGGGCTGCACACGCCAAAGGGGAGAGCTCAAAGGGCACCTGCCCGTAACGCAGGCGACGGCAGGAAGTGCACCCGGCTGTAAGGGAGAAAAATTGGCGCTGTGTTTGTAAAGAGCAGAGGAAGAGAGATTAGAGGTTAAACTGGAAAGAGTGTTACAATATTATCTA
>NW_009944068.1:107892-120621 GCF_000696875.1 Nestor notabilis
CTCCATGTATGATGGCTGTAGCTGTGGATTTAAATTGCTGAAATTACCTTGTCAGGATGCCTTATCAGCTGCTGTTCTAGTGATTGTTTGGTTTAGATAAGAACTGGAGTGTGATAAAACCTTGATAACAGTTCAGAGATTACAGCTCTTTTGAAACTGCTGGCACTTGCTAGGGGCTCACTGGGCTGCCCAGAAGCTACGGTTGGATTTATTCCACCACGTATCTATTTTTCCTCTGCTCCCTTTTCTTTTTGTGTTTCGTGGTTTTGTTTAAGTGCTTAAGCTCTTGGTTTGGATCATTGTTATTTTGAGACACGCAGCCACTTCTGAGGCACTTTCTGGGAACGGTGCATATGTGCAGAGGAGGGACCTGTGCAGAGGAGTGGAAGTGAATGCTGAGAGGAAGAAGAAAAACAAGGTACTCCTGCGCCTCTTGCCATCTGATCCAATTAGGTGCACTGAGCTGCGAGCAGGGTTTCAGAAGCTATGGGGGGGACACAGGCTCAGTGTGCTTGGTAGCCTTCTCCTGGCACTTCCCAAAATACAACGTTCTGTAAAAACATATTAGTTATGACAGTTCATTTACTGGGATGTAAAATACCAGTCTTTAAAAAGCTACCCCATGTTTTTGGCAGTACTTTTGTGTTGCTTATACTAGTTTTGACTGTTTTGGGGTTTGTGATGTTTTTTGTGGGTTTTTTTTTAGGTAAAGGCTAATCACAAACCTCATCCCATACTTACGTGCTGAATGGGACAGAAGCAGGGTTATGGAAACCAGTGTGGTATTTTTGTTGAAGGATGTTTATATGGTATGACAATATGGCCTTATTTTGGTTCTGCTTTTCTTCTAATAAATGATGCCCTCAGCAGGCATTGCACATCCGAAAGTGTGTTGCTGCTGCTTAGTTTGTCAAAATAATTCAAATTGATTTGTTTTTCATGTAAATGTAGTTTGAAATGAGGACACAGAGAACAATGGAACTCAGATGGACAATAGGGAAAATACTGAAATTGTAGGATTATGGCTAGAAAATAGAAATTCAGGATGAATTTTCGTGGTGACAACCCTTTTCAGTGTTCTTTGCTTTTAGATTACTGCTCATGCTATTTAGGCTTAATAGTAAAGCAGTGCATCCAGGCATTCCTTGTCTACAGGTGTGTTTTCTCTCAGTCTGTCCAGCAAAAGACGGAACTTAAAATGTTGTGAAATAAGCCTAGGGAACAAATGTCTGCTGAGATAATTACAGGTCTCGTGTATCAATTGTATTTAGAAAATCCTGAAACCTGCGACTGGTCACAGTTAAACTTTTCGTGGTTTGGTTGGCAGTGGAGCTGTTGCATTACACCACTTGTGCTCTCATCTAGAAGCATTACCTACTTCAACAACATACAGATGACTACCTGGTGTTGCCAGCACAACAGGACAGTTGTAATTCACATAGCAAGCAGCATTGGTAAATGTTGTGTAACAGATACTACTATTGTTATACAAGTATTAAGAGGAGTGACCTGTTGGTAAGGCTGGATCTCCACCTTGCCTTTTGCAATGCTGTGCTGCTGCGTTTACCAGATGACATAGGTTTTGTCCTGTGGTTGTGAGGGTGCAGCTCCATCGGGAGCTGGGGCAGGCAGGGCAGTGGGGTTGCAGGTGCTGAGTGGGGCAGGTATCTAACTGGAGAAGATTTACAAGTTGGATGTTTTGACCTTGCATCTAAGAGTGGAGAAAAGAGTATTTGGGAGAATATGTGAGGAAGCCTTAACTGCAGCTTTCAAGTACGCTTTATGTTCTGGGTTAAAATACATGATAATGTATTCACTGCTGAGCCCCTGGGTTGAAGCTGTTGAGAAGCTGGATGGTGCAGAGCTGAAGGTGTTGGTTACTAGTGCTGTTAATCTGACCAAAGAGTTTTGAGATGTTCAGGGGGTTGGAATTAATCCTACTTCCTGTAGTGTGCTTGAATTTTTGTGTTTTGTTGTGGTTTTTTGACTTGGTGTTTGTGACGAGCTGATTTCATGCCGCTTACTGACTTCTTTGGGTTTTTTCTTTAGTAGTAAACCTAGAGTATCCTCTGTTCCACCGTTCAGGCTGATAACACGCTCTAGTTGGCACAGGCACAGCGTGTTCTGCAAAGTCCACAACAAAACTTTGGACCATATCAGTTTGACTATCTGGGGATGTGTAAATAATTGCAACACAAAGTACCAGGGGAAAATGTACTCTGGAATAACCAGACTTTGCTTGGTTGTTGGTTTTGTTTTGTTTTATTTTCCTTGTTTTTAACCCAAAATGCTTCATTTTTTCCTGTAATATGGGAGGAACCTTTTTGGCAGTTGGCTTACTGAATGTACGCCCATGTGTGCTTGCAATTGCTGAAACACATCATCTAAAAGCACCGGTAAGAGAAATTCAGATTTAAGAGGCTGCTCCGATGTGGATGAGAGCATATACCTGGCAAGTTTTTAATAGGACAGCACAAGTGTTGGGGCTCTGGTTCTCACTCAGCAACAGGTTAATTGTTGAGATTTTAAGTATTAGGTTTCTGATGTTGTAGTAGTTTGTTGATTTTAGTATTAGTTACTCATATTTGAGACTTTGAGAGGTACAGTGTAAGGTATCTCTAGCCCTAGAAGAGATGACAGTGGGTAAATAGGGCTGTCAAAGTTGGGAGAATAAGAATGATCAGCCTTTATTGTCAGAAAAGCTGGGCTGAGGTGTAGGGTGACTGCATGATTTCCTCAGGGTCATACAGGAGGCCTGTGAAGGAGCAATTAAGCAGAAGATGAACCACCGCAGAAATACAACTCCGAACTATTTGAGTTATCTGATCAAATAGTAAGAATGAACGAATAAGCTACTCAGCAACCGAGATACTTAATGAGTACTGGGTTAGATTCTGCTTAATTGCATTCAGGCATGCATGGGCTGTGTTTTCAAGTCTGTGTTTATTTCTTGAGACTGTACACTTTGTTTTTTCCTCTTAATGAAAGCTCAACATTTCCTTTGTTCCAGCAAGTTTCAGAACTAAAGGATGATGCCAAATTATCACATGCCTCACAACAAACAAAGAGCTGGCAGCACGGCCTTTCTTGGGAAAACTGTGGAAATATCCCAGGCTTGCTCCAGCCATACTCTAATTTGAGGTTTAACGCTCTGTTAATACCAGCCCATCACTTGAGTACACATGGGCTGGGACTGGTTAAGAGGGAGGAGTTGCTGGCCACTGGGTTGTGTGGGAATGGTCAGAGCCTGGAGCTTGCAAAGGGAGAGTTGGGTGGCTTTTACCACCCAGGTCAGACTGTGCATGAGGATTGCAAATGAAGCCCAATGTGAGCTGCCACGGCAGTTTAGTCTGTTGTGGGGTGACTGGCAGCTGGTTAATCTTCCATCGGACGTTTGAAATCAGTGGCTTGAGTCAAAGTAGTCCTTGTGGGTGTCCTGCCTTCAAGATGCACAGTTTCACAGAGCTCCCGAGGGTACAGCCTCACTGAATCCTGTGCAAGAAGAAGTGATCAAAGCTCTGGCAGGGCATTTCAAAGAATTCTTTGCAAAACTCAGAGGTTTCACTTTTTACCCTAAAGTTTCATTTTGAGTCTCAGCTCCATTTCACGTGATGCTAAAAGTGAAACTCAGCTAGATCTTCTGGGCTGGAACAGTTACCAGAGGCAATCTCACAAATCACGTATAGCTTGCATGCAAAGCAGTAGGATAGGAAAGACAGATGATAGATCATTCTCCTGGTTCTTGAGAAGCACCTTTTGGAGAGTTACAAAGACCTAGATGTACTTGCTGTATCCCTCTGCTGCTTTCTGGATGGTCTAACTCGGGACTCTTGAAGAAGGGAACATCAGCTTACTGTTCCCTTCATTACACTCTGCTTTGGCAATTAGCAGTTTAACTCTGCATTACCTCTTGTGATCTGGTGCTTGGTAATAGTGACAGGACAGTGGTGTCCCTTCCTCTAGAGCCTGACTTTGCGTTACCACTATACTATTGTCATGGTTCAAGCTTACGTCTCCAACATGCCAGTAGTTCTGTTACTGTTCTCTGCCACCAAAAAGGCAGGAACTTAAATTACACTGAGAAAGCAAACATAAAGGTTTTAATGCCAATCACTGTTGTGGCTGTGGACCTTCCCACCACATCTGTCTGGAGGAAAGGGTGGTGACAGAACTGCAACCCTCAGGTTACTCATCTTCCTTTGTGTATGTGTGTGAAAATAGAGCATGTGTACAAAGATGGTCTTCCTATTGAAATTATAGCGTTGTTCCTAAATGCACAGAGGCTCAGAAGTTACAATGCTATAAAGACCTTCTGGGCACCTTTCTCATGTGTCTTAAGACACGAATGGTCTTAAAATAAAAATTGAAATGTGGTTACAGTGCTCAGAACAGCTTCAAAGTGGCCGAGCTAATTTTGAGGTTGAGTTTGATGCCAGAAGCAGTTCAGTTGCATGGGATGTCAGGCTTGCATCTTGAAGCTCACAACTAAACCACACCAATTTATTTAGCTACAGTGAAGAATTTGAATTATTCTGGTTTGGTTTTTTCTTGCTTTTTTCCCTTATAACCTCTCAAGAAAGGCAAACTTCAAACTACCACACGCAGCTGGTGTTTCTAATGAGACACAGATGTGTTTTGGGATCTCTCGTCTCCTGCAACATTTAAATGTAGATAAATAGAACTTAATCAGCTATAAATAACAGCGTGTCATGCCTGTGGATCACTAACCTTCTCTGGGGCTCCCACAGGACTAGGGTTAAGCTTAATTACTTCAGTCTACTACAAACAACAGAATCATCAGCTGTTGGATATTACAGGGGGGAAGGTGCAGGGAGCATAAAGCAGCAAGTCAACATCCATAGCCAGTGACGTGATGCCCAGTGCTCAGTGAAGGATGGGATTCTTCTGTTCCCTGTTTGGATTCAGTGCACTGGAGGTTTAATGGCAGTACTACATCTGTGAGTGTAGTTTTAAAGGCAAATTCAGGAGGCACCTTTGAAGTCTTTTTTTTTTCCCTCTCCTTAGGGATAACTGGTCAGATCTGCTGGAATAAGAAGGTGCTAGTTGTGGCTCTTTAGCTCTGTTGTAGATGAAGGGAAGTTATTCCTCTCTGGCCACTGCATGTTGCTAATTTAGGGGAGCAGGTTGGTATGTCTGGTCTGGAGCATGGTGACCATCAGCCACAGGCAGTTTGTGTAGCTTGTGGCAGGCAATGGCTGTCAGCCTCCAGCAGTGGGATCCGGGTGTCTGGCCAAGCTGGCCTGCACGAGAATGTGCTGCAGGGCTGCTCTCTTCTAGCAACATTCTGCTGAAGCAAATGTGGGACACATGCTGGTGAAGCCACTGAGACCCAGCTTCCACCACGGCCAGGTTCTGCTCTTTGTGCCTGGATATTATTCAGCACAGCACTCTGGTGTCAGCTGTGCCTTCGCTAGCTGCTGTGCAAACCATGGTATATAAATACCAGAGGTTACCATGGATCAATAATGAAAAGAGCTGCTGCAGAGGCAGTGCCATGTTTATGTGTGGAGCTGGTATTTCTCCTCTCGTACTCAGTGCTCATCTTCTGATCCTTTTTGAGATGTAGGCTTGCAGTGTCTTGTCTGCCTCTGTGTGATTGTCACACCTCTTGATGTTGCACTTGAGCTGAAATATCTATAATATGCAATCACTAATTAAGTTGTCTTAAAGGTATTTAGTGTGTTAATCCAGAGGTGCCAGCTTGTACAAGATGTCTTCTGACCTTTGCTCAGTACATGACCTGGCTTCTCCAGTTAGCAGTGCCCGTTGCCTTCACCCTTCCAAATGGCAGGCCGTGACAAGGGAAACTGATGTCCCAAACTGCTCAGTTGTTCCCATTTGTATTGGTATGAGTGACGTACATTTTTGCTTAGTAATTTATTTGTTCTTTCATATGGTTTTGGTTAATTATCACTTTTCTCAGAGCACTGCCAAGAAGGTATTTTGTAGGCATTTTTCTGGGTTGGCTTCTACTCTTGCATTGATGGTTAGCATAAATGGGGTTTGTGATTTGCATACCCTTTGTAACCTTTTCCCAGATTTGGTTTCTTACAGTAGTTTTGATTTACAGCTGAGTTGTCCCTGCCCCATGTATCTGCTCTGTGGTACCATAAGTGTATGGCCGGTAAAGCTGGTGAAGCCATGGGTGCTTCAGCCTGGAGCTGAGGGCCGTGCTCACAGCTCCACTCAGCAGAAGGGCCTCGCAAGGGCTGTCTGAAAGAACAACAGCAATGCTTTGGCATTCACGGTTTGATTTATGGTGCAGGTTACATGCAGTTCCACTGTAGGGAGTCTGGGTTGGGCTTGGCTCAGTGCTGCAGGGGTTTTGATGTGTGTGCTGTCCCTGCACCCCTTTCTAAGCGAGAGCAGGTTTTGGGGTGTACAGTTAACACAAGCTTGCCTGTTTGCCTTTTTCCTTGTGGCCCTGTAAGCTGCAGTTCCTTCAGGGTAAGGTAGTGAAAACACTGATGGGGTAGAGCCAGCCCCGAAGTGCTGTGGCTGCCCCACGGGGTGAGCTGGACTGGCAGCCCCGTGGGTTGATCCCCCCTCTGTGGGCCAGGCGCAACAGACCAGGGAATAGTTATTTATAATCTGCCTGTACAGATGTTTTCGTTGTGGTTTGCGGTGCATTGGTGCCACTTAGTGGGGGGAGAATTGAATTGACAGCTTTAACAGTGCAGGGGAAAACGGGGAGAGCCGGGGGGGTTCATGTTCCAGCCACACCTCTCCCCACCAGCAGTATTTCTGCAGTTGAAAGACAAATTCAAGTGTCCTGCTCATCCCAGAGCTGCTGTGGGCACTGGGGGTGGCTGTCATGGTGCAGGCAGGCTGGATGTGTGCTCACCCTTGTCCCAGCAGGAAAGCTGCACTGCAAGCACTGCTGAATATTAGGTTAAATAGTCTGGCTTTGCTGGTAGAAAAAGTTAATCCAGCCATGCCTTGGGTTACACAAGGTTTTGGCAGGCTTAAAAGTCATTCTCTGTGTTATGATTTCCACAGTTTTAGGTATAACAGGAAGGATGATGGAATAGGATGGTGTTAGCTCAGATTCTACTTTTGGAGGAGCCAATCCATACAAAATGTTAGCAGTGTTTATTCAAAATCATTTAACTAGATTTTCCATTGATTTCCCCACAGAAAGGCCTGTGAGAAAAGAAGCAAACTCTGTGCTGTGATATTTTTAAGCAACCTACTCTGCTCCCCCAGTGAATGTTAATGGTACCTGGAAAAGAGGCATAGATGTGTGATGGCTGCAGTTACAGAAGTGGCCATCAGCCACAGAGCTCCACAAGAGCTTGGGGTGTCACTGTGAGGCTGCAGGGGAGCACGTTGCACTCAAAATGCTTTGAGCATCCTCTGTTTTGTATGGAGCAGTGGGATGCAGTTGTGGTTCTGTGTTGTCAAGATGCTTAAAAATACCTTGCATTCCACTGATATCTATGTACTTTTGTCTCACATAGGAAAGGACACTTCAGGGTGGTTTTACCTGGAGTTGAATTGAGTTACTGAATTGCTCTTTTGGGTTTTACACATGGGCTCCTTACCTCATAGAGTGGTTTCTCTGTGTTCCCCTGCTGGCTCTATAGCATGCAGTGCCTCAGGGCTCCAGGGAATCTGAGCCTGGTCTTGCAGCCACATAGGGAACTGCTGCTAATTTTAGTGAAATCTCTGTGTGTGGAACAGTTACACTTTTCAGTCCTAACGAAAACATACTACGACCAAGCATCTCTTACTGGCCTTAATCATCCCTGCTGCAGCTTTCATCTTAGCTACTGCCATTACCCTCAGCACATGCCCCTCAGCGGGAAACGCAGCACTTCACAGAGGTCGGCAGGTCCCAGGGGCTGAAATGTTTCCCAGAGTCCTTGGTGTAGCTTCCTTTGTGCTCTGCGGTGCTCTTGGCTCCTCCAGGAGGGCGATGAATGCTGGCACGGACACATGTCCCGGTGTTACCTCTCCGTAGCTCTGACTGTGGCCAAACCTTGCACTGCCCATGGCACGCGTGGCTCCTTTCCATCCATGCCACTGCCAAGCTGAGGGCTCCAGGGCGATGACGGCACAAATCCTCACATCTTCCACCCGCGTGTTGAACCCCTTTGTGTGTCTCTTGCGCTCTCACCAGAGGGCACTGCACAACATGTTGCAGCCTAATAAATAACCTCTTAACCTGCTTAGCTGCTTTATGCTCAGTGACATGTTTTACAACGTTACCTGGAGTCCTTGAATGCTGGTTCCCATGGCAACCTGATATAGCATTTTTATTCTTTATTACTATCACTGTTTTATTGCTGCCTTGCTCAAGTGTGCTGTCATCTTTATTTTGCCTTGGTGGAGGGGGGTGTGTGTGTGCGTGTGAGCTGCAAATCTGCTGCTAAAAATTATATTATTAAACCATTTAGTGAATTTGGAGAAAGGGTGATGATCTGTCACTGTCGATTTAGTATTAAATGGAGAAGCACCACCATAAATGGAAACAAACTAGAAGGAAAAAATAAACCAGCAATCCAAATATTAATACAGACAGCTTTGGATGTTTGATGGGAGGTGCAAGTAGGTAGATAAAAGCAAATTAGTAGGAGAAATGCTTCTGTAGGGCACATTATAATCTTAATTTCTGTGACAGGGCAATACTGACAGTGTCCAGATGTTCTTAGGAATGGGTTCTGGCCAAAGAGCATGGGAGCAAGGACCTAAATTGTTTTAAGATGGAGCTTGAAATGTTTGCAGAAGAAGCTGTACAGTCCAGTAGGGAATAGCCAGAAATTCCACTGGTAATATGGATCAGGTTGTGGATAACTCATTGTTTGCACCAGATTTATACTATATTAGTCCTGTGGCTGACGTGTCCAGCTTCTCTGCAAGGGCAAAGCAAGATTTCTTCTTCTGGACTTGGTAATAAACTGGGCTTCAGGACTGGGGACAGGAGAATTGCCTTTGCTGAAGGACTGGTGGTGGAGCTGGTCCTCCCAGCCATGCTGCTCCGTGCCTAGTTGCTAAGATCACAGACCTTAGCTAAATTGACAGCTTTGATGCTGGGAAGCAAGGTGGATTCCTGCGGGTGGGATTAACAGGGACCCTGGGGAGAGGATTTCCTTTCCTTCTTAGTTCAGGACACAGCCTGTTCCCTAGGATTGTTTGGGGATTTTACCTAAAACATGGGGGTTTTTGCTGTTGCAGGCGATAATGTGTGATAGTGGTGATGGGGATTTGGAGGAGCTGAAATGCATTTCTTGAACAGGTCTCCTCAGGAGAGCTCCCAGCTCCCTGAGTGCCGGGAGCAGCAGTTGTGCACCCGTGGGGCTGTTTGGGACCAGCTAATCACAGCCCACAGCCAGATGGGATTTTCCTGGAGGGCAAAGACTGCCTTTCTGGGAACGGCGGAGCAAACAGAGTTAAAGGCAGTGTGATCTTGTGCATACAGGAGCCAGCTGGCAAACCCCAGATAACAGATATCTTTTTAAGCACATGTTAGGAGCAGTGCTGTTTTCAATGGCTCCCTTGTACAGGCTGTCGTCTTCCTTCCCTACTCGAAGTATTAGGGCTGCTATAAAAATATTTGCTCTTTCTTAGCTCCTCTGTGTAAGTCACATACTGTGCAGCTAAGCACAGCAGTAGGATGTAAGTATCCCTTGTACAGAGAGAGGATGTTGAAAGGAGTGGGGTCAGGGCTGCTTCCTCGAGGGTGATCTCCCATGTTTAAGGAATGAAGAGGCGTCACTGGGAAAGGTATAAATTATCTAGGACAACACAGAGTTTTACAACCTGTACTTAAATCCTTCATTATCTCTTGTGCCAGCAGCAAGGTGGATTCTGCAGCCCTTTCTGAGGATGCTAACCTAGAGGTTCAGATGCCTTGGAGGATGTGCCTGTCCTTCCAGAAGAGTCTGAGGTTTATTTATCACCCCTGTCATTCTTTGCACTTACCTCTATTTTGGGGTGGTGCTTTGTAACAGGAAAGGTTTGGCTGTGAGACTTTGGCAGGGGAATTTCTTCAAAGTGCTTGAAGTGCACTCATTCATCTCCAGAACCCGAAGCAGAACAGGTAGAAACTAATCTATAACTCTAAGTCAGTCCTTGGTTGTGGAATTTAGGGAATAATTCTTCCTGGGCAGAACAGCTTTTCTGAGATAAAAACATTCCTGGATTGCCAGACTGCTAATTATTAAGAAAAAAATGCAAGAGCAGCAGCATGGGGAAGATGATGGGTTTCAAGAAAGTGGATTTCAGGCAGCTCAGAGCTATGGGCTTGGCAAGCTGCTCGGAGTGAAAAAGAAGTTTGAGAGTTGAAAGTGTCTTAGAGAAGCAAATTTAATGGCGCACGTATGAACTCCCTTAGTGGAGAGGACAGATGGGAAACGTAGTAAGAGATTACTTTAGCTAAATCACAGGCTTTTTAATGACCTGAAACTCAAAAGCAACATAAAAAAATTGGACAGTAGGTCAAACTATTGAGAACAATTTTAGCATGAACATGCAAAGTAAAATGAGAGGGCCAAAGTCCAAATGAGCTACAGTTGGCAAAAGACATAAAGGGCAGCCAGAGGGGTTTCTATAAATGTATTTGTAGCCAGAGCCTGGCCAGGGAATGAGTTAGTCCACTGCTCAGTGGAAAGGAAAAGCTCTCAAAAGCTGGAAGTGAGAAAGCAGAAGTGTTGAATGACTTTTTTATCCTTTCTATTCTTCCTGAGAGGGTCAGCTGCAGCCCTGCAGCCAGCACGCTATCAGGGAATAGGGGAGGAATAGGTTTGAATGCTTAAGTTAGCAGAGCCTGGAGGATTTCAGCTTTGGGTAGTTACAAGACTGGCTGAAGCGATTTCAGTGCCATTAGTGATAATCTTTGAAAATCTGTGGAGGACAAATGAGGCTTGAGAAGAGTGGAGAAAAGAAAACTTAATGGGCTCTCTTTCAAAAAGGGACAAAGGGAGGAGCTGGGAACCTGTAATGCTGAGAGAATTTCTTTCAGAGAAGTACCATAAAGATGATCAAGTTGTTCCTAAGCACGTAGAAGGCAGCAGTGTCTGGAAGAGCTGGAGACCTGCAGCTCCTGCTGTAGTCTGCTTCCGTTAATACTTGGGTGACGTTGCAGAGCACGCTTAGTCACTTTGCAGATCATGCTAACCTGAGACAGGTACAAACACAGGACTAGGATTCAGGGGGATCTGAAGTGATAGAAATGGTCTGAAAAAGAATAGTTACAGTTTAGCCATGCTCGGCAGAGAAGGAATGAATGACTGTAAAAGACCAGAACTGCTCAGGTACTTGTTCTGCCAGAAATCCTAACAGAAAGTGTCCATGGAGGCTTTTGGGGTTACAGCAGATGATTAAATATCCCTGGATCTGCAATGCCATCTTGTTATAAGGGGAAAAAAAATAAGTCATTGGGACTTAGAAGTATGGTTTATTATAAAATATGCAAGGCATTCTGTTCATTGAATTCAGTTCTGGTGGTGGGTGCAATATGTTTTGTTTGGAATGTCACCATTCAAGGAGGATACTGGCTGTCAGAAGAGATGTTAGGGAAACTTGCCACCAGAAAGCTGGTTAAGCATGGGCACCAGCTTCCCCGAGGAGGCTGCACCTGCAATGAACCAGGTGATTTTTCTACCCAAGATAAGATTGATTGATTAATTTACTTTAAACCATCCTTTTACCTTGTAGCAGAAAAGCTGAGGGATTTATTCATGCCCAGGGAGTTGTAGTGAGAAGTAAATGAAAATACAGAATTCCAACTTAATTGGAAAAAAAGAGAAGTTTTTTTGGACATACAAGTAACCAGGTAAGACATGAGCTTTGAGGCATCTCATGGAAAGGCTGTGTATCTGGAAGTGGTTTTTGCTTTCTTTTCTTCTTTGCCCACAGCTGAATAATAACAATAAAGGTCCAACTTCTCCCTGTAACTTTGTCACCTGGATCCTTCAACTGTCACAGTTAAAGCATCAGAAGAACTGTAAAATATTCTTGTGTACTTGAAAGTTAAGTTTTCTAATTTTATTTTACTGTGGTTTGAATGTTAGTGACACCCTAATTTAGATCCTGCTGTTGTGCATGACATGCTGAAGTGTGGTGCTGGAAACTCCTTAGTCCGCTGTTGATTTTTCATATCTCCTGTCTAACATTAAGGGTGCCCAAAGACCTATAAAAACATGCAAACCTGAATAGGCAGAAATTAATACCAAGTTCTTCAAAAGGGAAATGGAGAATGTAAGTGGTGTCTGGGGTGACATCAACATTTGGATCCCCCTCTTTCAGTCTGAAATCAGGCTCGGGATGGAGATGAAATGGCATCCAAGTGTTTCCATGACAGGAAGAGTCTTCAGACATCAGAAGACTCCTTAATTATGGGCAGAGTGATTCATTCAGTGGTCAGCATCTGTATCTCATTAAAATATGAAATCCTTCACTGTTTCTCCTTTAAATATGAAGGTACCCCTGTTTTATCTTTTCTGGCTCAGCAGAGCTGTATTTTATGTCAGATCGTTGCAGTGTCTCTTTTGAGTGAGCCTGAGTTATGTGCAGATTATTTAATGCTGAAAACATTGAGCAAATGTAATTCACCTGCGTTGCTTTCCCTGGAATCTTCTCTTCTTCAGCAGCCAAGCGCGGCAGCAAAGCAGCTTGAAATGAAATTGGGGGATTAATTTCAAATTATTTGGGGAATGGGCGTAATCAATAAAAATAAACCATTCTTTGTGGGGGTTTTTCCTGCTG
>NW_009944068.1:120652-165637 GCF_000696875.1 Nestor notabilis
GTGAGGATTTTCCTGAAGCAAACTATCTCAACAGGCCCATCCCAACCCCTGTTAAAATTGATGGGAGGGAAAAAATCTCCCATGGACTTCAATGAGAGCAGCCTGCTTTGAACTGACTTTTACTGTGGTGGGGAAATATGCATTTTGTCTGCAAGAGATTGACCATAAATACCTGTGCAGATGAATACATCTGCCATGTGGTGCAGCAGTATGAAGCTGTGTGAGGGTCGGGCAAGATAATCACAGGTGAAAGCCTTTCATTGCGCCTTTCTTTTCCCCTACCCCACCAGAAATAAATTGGAGGTGTATTTAGGATCAATAAGGAGCATTTTTAAGCTAAAAGGGTCATCATAACTTGCCAGAACTGCCCCATTTTTTCCCGCCATCTTGCTGTGACTTTGCATCTTTGGGATGTGTGAGTGTGCACAGAATTGTACACCAAATTAGAAGCAATTAATGTTGTTCAGTTTTCTTACATCAGTAGTGATTAGTTCAGAGGCTCACGACTTTACTGCCTCTTTCCAAAATGCATTAAGGCTGTCAGATGTAAATTGGGGGCACCAAAGCACTTTCTCCATAGGATTAGGAGCTGGTCTGTATTGCAGATTTCTCTGAATTCTCCCAATGTGTTCAGTGCCAAGCACAAATTGCATTTTAAAAGCAATATTTTGTTTGGCCAGTGTGTATTAATCTGACTGTGTTCAGCAGCTGTGAGGTTAAATTCTGGTTTCCCAGTTGGCTTTAGGCTTTCAAAGAGGAACAGCAGCAACAGGTTTCTCAGCCTCGCCTGTGATAAAGTGACGCTGGAAAGAGCGGGAGAGGAGAGAGCGTGGAGATGCCTTAATTTGTCGAGGGCAAGCACTTAGCCACGCAGCCATTTGTCACTCTTCAGTGGGTGTTATGATCTGCCCAGAAATACTGCAGAGAGGGAGAACGAGGTGGAAAGTTGGGACAAAAATATATAAGGAGCTGGAAAGAGGGCTGGCTGCCAAACTCGGTGGTGTTACAGTTGGCCCCCAGCTTTGCTCCTTGCTTGTCTTGGCGCTCTAGTTGCAAGACAAATATATTTGTGTTACTGTTGTTGGTGCAATCTGGCTGCGTAGCAAGTGGTGCTAAGCAGAGGGAGGCTTCATCTCATGAGTCATCTGTGAACCAGGAGCAGGATGGGAGGGTGATGATTCAGGTCATGCAGGCTGGGCCATGGGGTTTGCCATGCTTTCTTTCATAAGCATTTCAACAGTGAGAAGTGGTCACAGAATGAAGCCTTCTCTCCTGCAGATTGGGGCAGCAGTAGTCTGCTGGTGTGGGGCTGGCTGATAAAGCAGAGAATTTGGGATGATCCATGAGTAGTTTCCTGCTGTCCCATGGGGAAGCAGGTGTGGGGAGTGGGAGGAAGAATAGCTGCTGGTTACAGCATCCTTATTCAGATTAAGTCTTCTTGAAGCAGCAATGTGCTGAATTCAGTCTCGGAGCCTTGCTCTTTATCTTTGTGACAGAAATCATGCCAATGCCCAGCTTGCCGGAGCACCGTGAGGATAAATCCACTGAGGACTGTGAAGTGCTCAGATAAATACTTGCGAGAGCACAGGGAGGCATTTGTGCTTGTATGAGGGATAAGTGCTTTATTAGTAATGACCCGGAAAGGACAGAGCTACTTGCAGGTGTAGTAAGCACAAGCAAGTACCTCCTGTAGTTGACAGGCTCTTGGTATAAATCATCTGTGGAATAAATGACACGAGAATTCATGCTTCCTAGTGGAGAAGGAAAGGAGTCTCTGCTAAGCTTAATAAAAATGAAGATTTGGTAATGGATAATAGGAGTCTAGAGGGGGTCACAGTCTGCTTGACAGGAGCTGTAAGGTCAAAGATTAAGTAGGTGCCCAAGTTGGTTGCAGCAATATACAGGAGATGATTGAAGTAAGATGCTTCCCGGGAATCTCTCCCACAGAACAGCAAGACCTGGGGTAGCTGTAGCTCTGCTGTTGCAGAGCAGAATTCAAAGGACTTACTGTAGCAAAAAGCCTGTGTATCAGACATCATGCCTTTGAACAGCAGGGTGGGTTCCAGGATCCTCCTTTTTCAGCCTCTGTTTCCTGAGAATGGGAGAAATGCATCAAGCTGGGGTTGAGTTGTTTCACACGTGGCAGCACACAGACCACTGCTGCTCCGTGGTGCTGCTCTGTCTAATCCTTGCGCATATGTCAGTGCTATTGTGCTTTTTGCATGGTGTGTTCCAGTGAAGGAGTGCTGGAGGCAGCATCCTTGCCATGTTCTTCCAAAAACTGGGTCGACTGGAGAGCGACAAGCAACTGCTGCAGCATCACAGTGATTGGAACCTACAAGAGATCCAGGCACGTACCTGGACAGGTTCTGTTTGTGAAAAAGCATGAATTTTAGCTCATTAAACCACAAGCCTCCAAAAGTGGAGGTCAGGAAGTAACTGTAAATTGAGTGGCTGGAAAGGAAGCCCAATTAGCTGTGTGCCGTTCTTCCGGAGTTCCTGCATGGAGGTCATGCTGATGTTCGTCATAGCAAAGGCCTCCAAGTTGGTGCAGTTCACCTCAATCGATGCAGGCTTTCACTCTCCTGCAGTGATGTTCCCTGGTACTTACCTTTAACTGTAGAAAGAAATTATTTGAGAAAAGGCTTCTCTTCTATATAGCTATTCTTTTCCCATTATAATAGTGCAGCCTTCTTCTGCTAGTCTAATTCCTCCTACTCTCCAGAATTCATATTCTTCAGGCATATAACAAGTGGCACCAGTTATTTTCCCCACTGTGATCACTGCAGAGCCAAGTTATACATCTCGTACTTTAGAAATTTTCTTTTAAAAACACGTTGCTTCAACTCCAGTAATAGGGTTTGGTGTTTTTTTCCCTTCCAACAACTGTATTAGTGTCTACACTTAAGCTGCACTCACACCAGAGAGGTGCTGTTCTCTCCTTTCTCCGTGCAGTGATGGCTTGCTCAGGTACTCCACCTTGCCACTCTGTGTCCTGCTGCTTAGGATGCTGTTTTTCATCGCCAACCCTGAGCCCTGCATGTGCAAGATGCACTCACAGTTCTTGAGACACAAAGCCACTCTCGCATTACTTTGCTTTGTGACTGTGTTGATAAGATGCTTACTGGCCTGGTAATCTCCCAGCTAAGCGCAGGGGTTTGCAATTCAAGAACGAAACTTCCACTATTACCCTGAAAACAGAAGCCTAGAAGGAATTAATTTGGAAAGAGCTTCATGTAAAAATTTTATATGCCATCCTGCTGCCAAGATATCCTGCCAATTGGGTGGTAGTAGCATGGTTTTTAACTTCTCTGTCTGTATACAAACAGGATGACTTAACCTCTTCCTCTTTATCCCTGAACAAAAGAAAAAGCTGATGATTTGAACAGATGTTTTGCAAATTGGTAGCTGGCTCATGGTGTAGTGGGGAGGCAACGTGGTCTTTGAACAAAGCTTTGTCGTTTGCCCTCAGTGTTTCCTGTCTGTGTGCTACCTCCTCTTGTGCCTAGACGGGTTCTTCTTCCAAAGGACAGAGATCACAGGGAGAATCCAAAACAAGAGCAGCTGACAACAGGAAAAGCTGGCAGATGGTGCCTGATGGTGAGCAGCCCCGCCGAGCCCTCAGGAGGAGCAGCTTCACGAGCCAAGCTCTTGGGTACTAATGGCAGGAAGGCAGCACTAGAGAGGAGGAAGGGGTGGAGAGATAGGGGTGCCTGGAAATGTGTGGTGTTGCCTGGACAGGGGGACGATGCAGAAAGGTTTTGGATATGTACCAACGAGTGAGAATCCAAGTCTGCCAAGTTGATTACAGTGGCTTGAATGGCTCCTTCCTCACGTGGCACAGGGAGGAATCTGGGGCTCTCCCAGGCCTCCTTAATCCAAAGAAATTGCAGCAATTTAGCAACATCGTTTTCTGAGTACACATAGTTAAACTGGTGTGGTCCGTTAGCAGGAGCGCTCAAATTGGTTTAAGAGTGGCTGATACAGATCAAGTGTATTGGAACTGCCTAATTTGAGAGTGTCCGTGCAC
Source organism: Nestor notabilis (assembly GCF_000696875.1). Lineage (NCBI taxonomy): Eukaryota > Metazoa > Chordata > Aves > Psittaciformes > Psittacidae > Nestor > Nestor notabilis. The sequence goes on from NW_009944068.1 coordinate 124,683, forward strand.
GGGGGTTACGCCAATTTAACATCATCAATGTAGTTGCATTAGTGCAGGGTGTGAATGCAGACTAACAGGGAGAGCAACTACTAAATGGCTTGAAGAGGCAATTTTCACTGAGACAGTGTGTAAAGCTACTGAAATTAATAAAATGTTTGAGTATTTAGAGCAGAAAATTGTGGTAACTTCTCAGAGGGACTTGGTCTTTCTCAGGAAAGAAGGGATCTTAATTGTATTTATTTTTTTTTTAAGAAAGGAAAGAGATGGGGAAGTGCATAATTGATGTATTTTATGCTTGTATCACCTAAAATCTTTCAGAACCATTTTGCCTAAAGTACAAATCTTAAGACTCTTTGAGAGATAGATTTGGGTCTGGATGACAGTCAGGTGTCCCAGCATGTGGGAATATAGTTAAAAATGGAAAAATAAGTATAACCTTTCTACATACACGAGTGGTTGACATCCCTCAAGGTTGCTATCATGACTAACTAAAGTTGGTATTTAAGCACTATATTTCTTCCTTCCTACACTTGAGATATTTCTCCCCTTCCTGGTGTTCCTGCGCTTCCCTAAGTACAATTAAAATGTTGACACCTGGCTTGGCTCTGCAGATTAGGATTTGATTTTCTGTAATTATATGTTATCGCTCACATTCAGTAGCAATTTTACCTTCTGTACAGTATGATAACACTTATTAATTCAATAAAAGAAATCAATTCACAGGCAATTTCCAAACGTAACACCTTGGTAACTGAGTAGTAACCAATCAGATTATGCATCTGACATTGTGCCTTGTCATTTAATCAGTAATGGGTGATTGCAAAAGCAGATATATGTCAGATGTTAATTAAGAATAACACAGTTTGGGACCATAATGTTAGCAGTGCCTGTTTTGTTATGATGCTGTGCTGAATATAGCTAATATTTGACTTGCACTTAAGTACTATTTACAGTAAAGGGAACGATAAGGGTATTTATTCTGTCTCTGTGTTCCGACATGTATTAAATTTTCTTTTTAACCAGTGGAACACACTGAGCGTTAATGGACCACTGCACAGTACGTGTCTGTGTATGTGGGATGTGGAGGTGGGTTTGTTTATACTGAACACGCTCTGTCTTATCTTCTGCGAAGTTGTATAGTCTTACTTTTCCATGGCTTTGTTTTATCTTCCAAGTGTTGTACTTGGCATCTGCCAATCAACTCTTTCCATCAGGTTGTAGTTATATAGTTGAAGACTAAATGTGAAAGCTGTGCGTATGCACCACCTCGGAGTGTGCTGAAAGCCTCCCACCTCTCCCCCCTCCTCCCTTCCAGCAGATACCGGGTGAAATGGGCTCTCCTTCACCAAGGACCCTGCCCAGCGATGACTTAACTGCGGGCAGGTACCGGGTACCACCTTTCACTCCATCCCCACCTGCTGGTTTCTCCCCTTCAGGATGTCTTCAAGCTCTCACCTCGTGGCTGTTCACAAGGCTCAACCAGGGACTTGTTCTGCTTCTTGCTTTGGGCCTTCCTGGGTTCATGTGATTGGGATTGACCATGTTGTCTGTCCTGATCTTCAGCTGCAATTTAGGGCTGCTTGATGGGCACTTGGTGCCACCGACCCCCAGGACTTTCACTGGCAATGAGGGACATGCAAGACCTGGTCCTTAATTTTATATCTTTATTTTAAAGACCCATTTGTTTTGTGTGATTAGGACCTATTAGTCCAGTTAAATTAAGATGAGAACAGGTGAAATAGGCCTGAAACTGACATTTCAGCTTAGTCAAATGTTATCGTACTGACACAACCTTCCTTTCTGATCTGTAATTAAGTTAGAGCCAAGGCCACCAGCTATTAAACTCTACAAAGCAAACGTATAAGATGCAAGGAATCTCCAATAAAGTTGTAACCTTCAATTAGGTGGCACCAGCCCAGGGTTCTGAGCTTTCATTGGACACTTACCTAATTTTATTATAACAGCAGCATCCTAAATGAGCAGCTCTGGGGCACAGTCTATTCATTTAATAGTCTGCATTTTTGTTAAATCTTACCAATTGGCCTCAGAGTCTCTTTTGCCCCGAGATACTGATTTCAGGGAAGTGGAAGGGTTGTAGTTAGAGATGGCAACAGTGGAGGTTCCCTACTTTTTTTAGCAATAGTCTCTTTCCCCTCCCTCCATTTTACCAAGGGTTGGGGTTTTTTTTTGAAATGCTGTGGTTTCCCAGAAGAAAAAGATGCTTTAAAATAACATTGTTCTGTTAAATTCCCTATATTGTGATTTCATGCTCAGTATTCCAGGATGGGTCCTTGTTTTGGCTTCTCCTTTCGTTATTGTCCCTCTATGTAATTGAACCAGGCAGAACTTCAGTGATTTAAGCAGAGCTCTGACAACTCGTATCCTGATGTGTGAATCTTGGCTTATTACTCGAGTGTGGCTTTCTTGAACTTCTAAGGAAGCAGAGTGTTTATTTTCAAATGTGCCTGCCAGTAATGAAGCAATCCTGTATTTTGCAATAACTAATGAGTATATCTGGAGGGAATCCAGACCTTGGAAACTGTCAGTTTTTAAACCATCTTGTTACACTAAAGTTTAGGAAATACACTTCAAGAGGTCTTATTGTGCTCTATTTTGTGCTTCTATAATGAAAGATAATTATGGCCTTAACTCTAGTCAGAAAAAGCATAACAAGCTATTGTATCCTGAGAACTTTCACCGCTAATTTGGATCTTACTGCAAGTTTTCTCAGTGTCCTTAAGAGACTGAACAAAGTTTTCTCATGAACAGCCACTTTCATAGTTTATGTTCTGCTGCTTATCCTGTCTGCTCAGGGAACTGTGAGGTGATTAGAGGAGAGTTCCCGAACTCTTTCTGCAGGAGGAAGTGATGCTTATAAAATTGAGATGGTTGTTTTTCAAAATACCCACAGATTCCACATCCAGAATGGTGAAATGATAATAAATTTTGGGTGTCGAGCTAAGAATGGAAAATTATCCCCCAGTAAATGGTTTTGATAAGTTACCTTATATGAGAGCTTTGGTTTTGCTGTGTGAATTTTCTTAAGGGGAAGGAAAAGAACATGTTGAGTTGGTTCAAGCTGGATTCTCTGACAAAAGGTCACATTGTTATTTCTTGCTTCATTAGCTGCTTATTTTCACAAGTTAAAGAAGAGCTACCAATTTTCTAGCCCATAGCATGGCAACTTGTAACAGTGCTTGTTTTTAAGGGGGTCTTCTACTTGTGATGTACTTTGTAATCTGTACTTTCTTCAAAGGCAAGTGATAAAAAGAAGGGACCTGTTTTAATAATGGACAACAAATACGTTCTTAACCCTTTCCTTAGTGTTGCATTACCACTTCTACTGAATAGGAAAGTTATCTATAACTTGAGGGGGATCAGGACTGAACATCAGTGCATGTGTGCACAATAAAGCGTCCTGCAGGTACAGTGGGCAGGGGCAAGGCAAATGACCCGCAGGCACCAGAGATGATGGGGCTTTGCTTCCCGTAGTTCCTCCTCTGAAACAGGGCCTGGGTGCAAAGCACGATCTTGGTGTTTTCATGGCAATTTCAGGGTGTAATTGATAGATGTGTTGATACTGGAAATAATACAGAACTACTGAAGTTAGGTCAAACTGCTGGTTTGTCTCCGATATGGGAGACTTCTGTTTAGCCTTTAGAAAGGGATTTATAATGGGATTCTTTACGTGTTTGTGTGTGTTGAAGGAGAAGCAGATCATGGGCTGCAGGGTTTGATTGAGCTAGGACAGGAGGGTGATTTTTAAAAGGCAGTGCTGGCAGAAGCAGTGAAGATGTTGTAAATGCACAAGTAACCTCATGTCACACAGGGATTATTCCTTTAATGTTTTTATGCCTTTATCAAGGGTGGGATGGCTTCGTTGCCTAGCTGTATAGCATTAACTTGCTACTATCTGAGAAATAATACCCGTTAGTAAGTTCTGACTTATGTATTTATTTCCCATGCTCCTTATCTGGTGTAAGTTGATATAAATCCTTCTCCTGCCAATTCAGAACATGGATGAGTTTCCTCTGGCAAAAACTGATACTGCAGCTCGTCCTTTAGCTCTCAGGCCTCACGGGTTTAACAACAGTGGTTTGACCTCTCCCCATTCAAAGGATAACGTGAGCATTGCTATCTGTAGAGATGCATGATGACAGCGTAATGGGACTTTGCACTGAAGATTACCATGCTTTTGGCAGTCACAGATAAACCCTGCCTCACAAACTGAGCGTGATGACATTATGTACATTTTCCTAAATACAAACCATGTACAACTGGTTTGTATTTAGGAAAATAAAAAGGGGGGGAGGGGGCAATAGTACAGATGCACATGCCTAAGGTCAGAGCTAGGGGTAGAACTTGTGTCAGTGTTTCATATTCTAACTCCTCTGCTGTCCTGTCTGCTGGACTGACCGTCCTGTGTTTTGCTGCATAAGCAGATGTCCTGGAGAATTAGGGATTGCTGTCATGGCCTGATGGCAAGAGTACAATCTGCTCTTTGACATGGAGGCTTTGCCTCTATTATGTCTCCATATGTGTGTTTTCCTGCCCAGGGATTTCATGGAAATAACTGCTAGACATTGAGCTGAGTGAACCTCCTCAAGGTCACTTGCTTGTGTGAGTAGGCAGCATTGCACTGCTACTCTTGTGACTAATCAAGTCTTCCTAAAGCTACATGGTGTTAAAAAACGTAACAGAGCTGAGAGGCTTCACCCAGCAGGACCTACACATGCCAGTGAAACCGTACCTCAAAAAAGACATTTAGAAAACACTTTTAAGTACCTATATTCCTTTCTAATATTTAAATTTGACTACCACATATCACAAGTTTTATCTTGGTAGTTTCATGGCCACTAAGCAGGTTCACTAAGTTTGAGCAGCTGTCTGGCCTGTACTGGTTGTACTCACTTAAGTAACACATATCATCAGCCAGAAGGCAGGTAGAATTTTGACCTGTAACAAGCCCTGCACATCAGCAAATAACATTTGAAGACTTCAGCATTCTCAAGTAGATTTGGAAGGATACAATATAGATCTTAAAAAGCATGGTTGATTTAGTTCAAGCTGTGATATTAAAGATGGATAAAACCAGAAATAAGCTTTTGCTTTCAAGGTCATTGTTTTTCGGTTCTAGATGCATTTGATGCATTTGTCACTGCACTGCAGGCTCTGAGTAGCTGCTTATCCATGGTAACAGTTTTATTTTACCCCACCTTGTATTGCTGCTGATTGATAGAGTAAAACCTGGCTTTCAACCACGACATAGGGATTTCAGCCACGACAGAGACATATAATGGCAAAACTGGAATCTCTCCTTTCTGTTGAAGCATAAGATTTGTCAAAGAATACTGTAAATTTGAACCACACTCGTTCAAACTGGCTCTTTATCACCCGATTTCTCCATGGGAAATCAGAAATCCATCATAACACCAAAGCACTTCATTTTAAAGCATCTGTGGGTCTCTTGAGCAGATGGGAGAGACTTGGGTTGAATTAAAACCATATTGTGAAGGGTGATCATGGTCCTACTCTGTTTGTGTTTCCTGAATTTACTTAGGAGCATGTTTAGGAGAAGAGGGAAGGGACTTGATGTTGTATCATCACTGGGGTGCTTTTTTCTTTAAGGGAACTGTACTCCAGAGTCATAGAAAGGGTTGGTTTGGAAGTTCATCAGATAATTAAAATTAGTCCTCAGAATGCTGACCATTGCATAACTATTCCTGTCTCAACCATGCCAGGAATGTGTCTCCTGCCTTTCTGCTCTCACCCCTTCTTCTCTTTCACTTATCCTTCCTGTCTGTCATGCTCTGCAGCAGTGTGTCTTACTGAGTTCTCAGTGAGTTCCTGAGAAGATAAAGGAATTCTGGAAGATCTGGGGAAAAATGTCTGGGGATGAGAAACAGGATGGCACTTGGTAGCTTGCAGCAGTAAGTACACTACTCTATGTGACTGCCTATTTGCAGTGAAGTACCTGTCGGAATCTGTCCCCTACTTAGGTTCCACTTAAGTCTTTACAACAAGGCCTTTGGATGTCTTAGTATGTAAACCTCATGCTGCTCCTCTGCACACAGCTGTAGTTAATCCCGAAAGTGTGTTCCAGGTTGTTCTTCTCATCAGAAATGTGGGAAGAAAGCAGTTTTGTGGGAAGATGGGAGAAGGCTCTGCATTCCCACGCGTGACAGCAGCTCTGCGGTTTCTGGGCTGTGTGAGGAAGGAAGAAGGGTGGCGGCTGGGGGGAGGCTTGGGAGAGCAGCAGCAAAGTTAAATCACTTCAGTTCTGCTTAGGGCTGCAGTTAAAACTTGCAGAGATTTGAAGTTCATGTGTCCAATGTAAGAGACTCCCCTGCCAAATGATGTGATGAAAACCAGAGCAGATGATGTCAAGGCTCTCCTACAGATGTCCCCAGCACAACCACCACTGCCCTTGGATTGATTGTAAGGAATTAAAGAGCCTTCACAGGGGCTAAGCAGGGGTGTGCATCTTTCATAGTACCCCAAGCTGCTTACATGGTTTATATTTCCATGGTATATCAGGAACAAAGCAGCCCGGGTACAAAGCCTGTTTGAAAATTGATCCTCAGTGAAATGGGAATTTACAAATGTGGCGTGTTCTTCTCAAAAATAAAACTGAGCTTTACCCTTATTACTATTAAAGTATAAAGCTTTAATTATGCCCTAAATCCACGCCTTTAGCTGGGGGGCTCACATGATTAGCAGCAAGGAAGGAAAAAAATAGGCATCTGGAGAGGCTGTGTGGTGCCGTGTTTTCCCATATGTGAAATTTTATACAGTACAAATTATTAAACACCAAACCTCCGGAGAAAGATTGTAATGAAAAATTTAGCACTCCCCCATCAGGCTGTGACTAATTTGCCTTCTGACTAGAACTGCAAGAACAGAGGGCTGTGCCGGGGTAAGCCGTGATGAGGAGCTGGCAGGAGGAAGCAAGTTGTGTTATAACAATGCAGTGCAACAGGAGCAGCGCTGTGACACTTGTGTGGATAGCAGCACTGAGAGACGGGTGAGGTAACAATAAAGGGAAGGTAAATCACCATTTTCAGTCAGTCTCTGGGAGCTTATCCTGTTCTTTCTATTTTGATTTTGGCCTCAAGCTCCAAATTTTCATCTTGCAACACTTCTTTGTAATAAAGATGTACAGGAGAGAAGAGAGAGCAGACCTGGAATGGATGCTGTCTGGCTCGTGTGTTGGACAGTCCCATCTTGTTCAGGCACGTGGGCATACGTGCACCTTCTCTGTCAGGTGGTCTTACACTTTCCTCTAACCTTCTGCCTCTCACATCCAGTGCCAGGATGCTGCCCGCAGCACAGAGCACACAGACCCTAAAGTATTGCTCATGTACACTGTGGGGCTTCAGATGTGAGACCACAAGGAGCTGCTCAGGAACCCAGAGTGCACCAAATGCTGGCATGGCCAGGCTGTGGGCTCCCCCCTCCCAGCCTCCTGCACTCCAAGCGCAGAACATGGGACATGGGGCATTTTAAGTATCTGCACAGATGGGGCGCTCTTCTGAGATACACCCTCCAGTCATCAGTGAGCGGCTCATCAGATCACTGCTGCTGCTTGAATCCATGCCACTCCTTGTCCTCACTGCAGAAGCCAGTGGTCCACTCGGTAGTGGCAGGGACTGTTCCCTGGCTTGGAACACCCCTGAACCCCCAATTTCCCAGAAGAACAACTTCCCCCACCATGTATAAGCTCATATTTGCCCCTAAAAGGTATTGGTTTAGTTTGGATACTTCAGAAGGAAAGGGCTGTAGGCACAAAAAACCCTGTCTCCCCACTGAGTCAATCTAAAATCCAGATTTTACAGTCTAAGTTCAAGGAAAGCCAGCACCAGCAGATTGCTCCTGGCCCCTGCCTGGCAGGGTGTTGATTAATAATTTGAACCTGCAAATCCTCTTTCAACTTCTGTGAAATCTAAATTGTCCATCTGAGGCTTGCTTCTTTCAAAACAATTCTACTGTGATTTTCACTGCTAGCATAATTCTTTGTAAAATAGATAACCCTGTCAGTGGCAAAGCTGTGCCGCACACCTGGAAGGCAGCACAGCTGCCTGCATGCTGGTGTACAAATGTGGAGAGCAGGCAATAGCAGGAGAAGATCAGAATTTAAACTGAGTTTGGATATATCCACCTGTATTCCGCTTCCTTTGCTCTGTACCATATATATTTGCCTGTTCTGGGAGTTGTGTTTATTTTTTAAGGCTGAAATTTTGAGGCAGAACATGAGGGATTGGAATCTCAACAGCTTTAGGAGATAAGATACCTGCGGAAAATCTCAGCTTTGGGACTTGGCAGAAGATAATGGTGCAGCCACTTAGTCAAGCAGGTCAGTGTTTGGTCCTGCTCCTGCCCTGTGGGCAGAAGGAGCTGTTTTGGGGGATAGAACAACAGAGGTTTCTGTGAGATGAGCTGCGGGCTGTGAGGTGGGAGCATGCTGGTTTCTAGGAAGGACAATACCAAGCATCGACAAACATGGCATAGTTTGTATGAGATGCTTTCATATTTTATGCTTAGCTATTCTGTTTTCATTTTGGCTCCTTTTTCTGTGGTTTCAGGCAAAGGATATAATTTTACTCTTGCATCAGTGCAAATCCATAGTAATTCTATTAATGAAAGGAAAAAAAACCCAACACCTGGTTTTAGAAAGCGTGAGAAAAAGAATCACCTCTGGTGCTTTTGGAAAAGGCCCTTGTTTGCCCAGTAACTCAATATTGCTCTATCATCCCAGTAATGAGAGTTCAGCTGGTAGTGGCAGTGCATTACAAAAAAGGCTGTATTTAAACATGTTGTAAATCCAACCAAGTATGAATTGATTTTTAAGGGGAAAAAATGTGCACAAAATTAGTCTTTTACCATATGCTTCAACTCTACCAGAACCCTTTCTTGAATGGTATTTCAATGTGCTTTACCTATTGTGTTGCAAACTTTTTCAGACTCTGTCAAGTTGTACTAAAGCTTTTAAAATACAGATGGTGGTAAAATCCCCAGTGGAAAACAGACTTCTATTTCAAACTTCAGTTTTGGTTTTTTCTCTTTTAGTTCATAGCAGATTTTGACAGATCAGAAGAAATATTCACAGCTTGATGCAGCTGGATTCTTCTTTGGCATGAACAGAAACATCTGGCCCCAAAGCAGTGCATTTCACCAAAGGGCCGCAATACATGCACATGCATCTGTTGTGCTGATATATTGTCCTGTGAACTCAGATGTTAATTGCTTTGTTTAGCCGAGACAACAGTGTTGGTTCAGTGAATAGGATTGTTTCCTTCAGCCCTCTGTTAATGGCTTTCTTTAGCAGTAATATTGTTTTAAATAGGAAGCTGTCAGGTACATTGTCAACAGCAGTAAGGTAAAGTGTTTTGAGCAAGGATATTTATAGTGCTGTGGTAGCTAGGCATGTACTGTTACATACAATTTGCATATCGACTAAGACAACTATTTAGCACAAAAGCTTCATGAAAGACCAGTTTTACATCTCTAGGATACATGTTTGATTTTTGCATCACAATTTTGGAGGCTTTTGCCATTCCCACGTGCTAATTTTGCTGTCCTCTTGCTGCTTATCCACAGGCTGCAATAAGGGAATGTTAAAGATCTGAATAATTACCTGGTTATCCAGCTCTACCCATAGTTCTGCCTTGGTGAACTCTGCTGTTTTGGGCATTGTTCCTACTTTTACGCTTGCTCTTACAGGAAAAGCTGCAGTTCAGAGAAGTCCTTTTGCTGACTCTTGGTCTCTGGATTGAGCTTTCAGCTTTGTTCCCGCTGGTTACAGTAGTTCTGGGCCCCAGTGCTGCTTGTAAAGATCCTGTGGTGTGAGAGACCTTGGCCACTTCCCAAATCTGTATCCATGGTACCTTGAAGCGCTCACACACAGGTCTTTGCCCAGAGTAAAACCTCAGGGTCCCATGTATCAAAAGCAGTCCTGAATCCTGTTGTATCCTCCCAATAGAAAAGTCATTCTCCCCTACCCCTCTTCCACAAAACTTTCTATGTGATGGCTTCCTTTTTTGATGCTGGATCTCTGTGGCTCTCTCCTGTGAATGTACAGTGTTTCCATGCAGAATCCAGAAAAGCAACAACTTTTTTGCTTTCCATAAGCTAACATTATACTTTCTTTCTAAGAAATACTTACACATCATCCAGGGAGAACAATTTGTGGTCAAGATGCAAGATGGGTTGCTCTTAAAAGCTGCAGTGCTCTTAGCCATCCAGTTTTCACTATAGTTGTAGTTCTAGCCTTATCCCACATCCATTGCTTGACATTCCCAAAGTCATCTGATCTTTTCATGCTTGCTGAGAAGGGATGATAGTACTGCCTACTGCACATCTGTGCTGTTTAAACTTGACAGGCATTTACAGAGTGTTGGAGATGCTCTCAGGAAATGTTAGTAGGATCATTAATAAATGCATCTTGCTATTACTACATTATTCTCTAAGGTGCTGTTTGTATAACTCTAGACATTCCCACTGAACAAGTAGAGAAAAGAGATGCCTATTACTGTTTAAAATACCTTTCTGCACCAAATGTGGCAAGGAAGATAAGCATTTCCAGTAGCTAAGACCATTCTTACGGGAAGGACCGCAGCAGTCCTAAGTTAACTGGGCTGTTACTTTAATTTTGCTTCAAAAACTGCTTCTTGCAGTTCAAGTTAGACTGATTTATAACTTATTTAACGTGAACAAAACTAAGGTTTGGCTTAAAGGTCCATACGTGTGCTATACACCATTTACAGCCGTTTATATCAGCTTCAAATCAGGCTTTTAGTTAGTGGACTTTATTCTGGTGCTTGACAAGGGTTTGTGCCCTCTGCGAAGCGATGCAGGCGCAATGGCTTGTTTTTCTCTGAGCCAGCCTAGGCAGGTTTCCCCTCCTCTGACCCTGGCTCTTCCCCATGCACAGCCTGACTCCTCTCTGAAAGGCACCAGCACAGCTTTGCTCTCCAGACTGAGGAGAGGATGTCTCATCTTGTAGGGAGCAATTCAGACCAGGTGGATAACCTTCAGTAGATGGTGTGAGTATCTGCTACTTCTGCAGTTTGCCCTTTCAACTGTATCAGACTGTAGTTTACACATTCAGAGGATCAGTGTGTGTGTGGAGTTTTCATTCGTTTTTATCTGTAACTACCACAAGAAGAATAACCTGAGCAAACGGTTTGGGGTTGGATTTTGGAGGCATCCAAGTCAGGAAGAGCACTGAGAACAAGGACGCTTGAGTTAGCTGTTCTGTCATGACAGAAAATACTGTGTGAAATCCAGCCCCTGTTTTTCAGTCAAAGCAACAGTGTTTCAGCCAGTCCTTTTGTGTCTGAGAAATGTTAAAAGCTACAGGATGGGGTATATATAGGTAGTGCCAAGCCACTCTTGTGCAGCACATCATGAGTGTATAGTACAGGCCAACAAGCAGCATTTTCTTCCACCATAAATTGAGCCAGTCTGTGTTCTGTAGGAAGAAGGTAGGGCAGGCTCCCAGTCCATCTTTACTGAGCTTTCTGTGCTTTTTTTACTTGCATCTTTGGGCAATGCACTGTGCTTCTTAATGATAGCAAGTGTCAACCAGCTATTTCACAGAGCTCTGGGCTTTGCCTGACAGCAGTGTTGCCTTCTGAAGAGCTGCTTCCTGTTCCTCAGCTGTGGATGTTAATCTCAAAGTTCAGTGATCATTAGCTAAAATTAATTGTCACCCCTTTTTAGTTATTCAGGGCTGAAAATTACCAAAGGGCTTCACCTTAGTTGCTTCAGCTTTAATTATTCTTAGATTTTGTTTTCTTCAGGATGTCAAACAGCAAACAAGATGTCCCCTGGGCATTTAGAGGAAATTGCTTCTCTGTTTCGTTGTGGAGTTGGCTGTGCTTGCTCTGGTAGTTATAACACTGTTTTCTCAAATCAGAAAACTTGCAGTGTGGGGTAGGATCTCACGGCCTTACTGAAAGTTTTCTTAATTAACAACATTGGTGTCTTGATTGATCACAACCAGACAGCAGCAGCATTTCAGATTGCCTCTGCTTCAAGTGGACAGCCAGGGACCTGCTTTCCAGACCTGTAGAAGTGTAAGGTTTGCTCTGATTTTTGTCAGAGGGCTTGGTTCATCTGCTGGTGCAGGGAACCGGGAGAAGATGGCTCTGCTTCTTGTTGAGGTTTAGCTGAAGCAGCTGCGGTTAGCATTGCATTGCCTGTGGGTGATGAGGGACAGTTGGCTGGGGGATGAAGACCCACCAGGGAAAGGACAGGTCCCAAGAAGTCTAGACCTGGTGTATAGGTAGGGGCTTGGTAGGGTTTGAATTAGCAATAAAAGTAAATTGTAAGTCTGACGAGAACAAGTTGGAATAAAAATATTCATGGTGGTGTGGTTGGCGTGGGGGTTGTCTCTGCTTTGCTGAATTCACATCATACCACAGCTTGTGCCAACCATCCGTCAGTTCCCTCTGCATTGAAGTGGTGGCTCTCTTGCCTTTCCCCCAGCTGCTACGAGGCTGGAGCCTTGCTCCTAGGTTTTATGGGGTCTTCAGACAGAAGAGGGACGTGATTGTGGGCTGGTTTGCGGAATGGCTGAAAACACGCGATTTAGGCTTGATCCTGTGCCTGTGAAAGACTGACTGCTATCTCCTGTGGTTTAAACCCTGCCAGTGGAGCTTGACCTTATGCCAGTGATGGGCAAAGAACCAGGTTGGTCTGTGTTTGGTGTCTGTTTCCACTACACACAGGGTCCCTGCTCGGATGAGCCAAGGCCAGGCTGTGCCCACACTGCTCTCGGCTGTGGCTCTGTGCTCAGCACCGTGACAGCACTTTCTGCAAAATTCAGCATTCCCTGGGCAGCCTTTGTATTTATTTATTTACTTTGTTTCTTTTTTTCACTTTAGTTTATTAATTGCATGTGTGGCTTTATCTGGAAAAAACTGCATGCAGTTTATACATGCCTACAGTAGCATATGTTTTGTATATTGGGTTTATAGGGATGGTACTGATTCCTGAATTAATTCGAACAGCAAATTGTTGTTGTATCTGCACACAGTATGTCTTGTCTTTTTTTAACATGTATTATATGACCCACATCTGGTGGTGTTTTAATTGTGTTATTGTGGTGCCTCAGAGTCCTAGTAATGAATTTGAAACCCTACTGTACTGAGCATGGGCTTTCACATGGGACGCTTGGAGGGACTGAGTGAATTGTTGACTGAGAATGTGGATGGTTTTGTCCTTGCCTTGAACTACAGACAAGAATCTACAGCCTTTGCAGGTTGCCATTACAAAATCCTCCTTCACCATTGTGTCAGGATGGTAACTGTTGTTCCCAGCTCTAAGGAAGGAGAGAGCTGCACTTTGTAACACCTGGGTAGTTGCTGGCAATTTTTGCTTTTTCTAATAGCAGTTTCCTTGATCTCTGTGGTCCACATAAGAAGGACTTGGAGCATTTCAAGACAACTATGCAAGTTTGTACCACAGGTCAGAGTGTAGCTGCCATGGGTCTCTCTCTTGTAGTAGCTGCAGGCATCCACCCTCATTCCTCATGATCATCATGCAGCTCTGCTTTGGGATAGTTTTTTTCTGATGAGGTGTGTTTTTCAAGGAATCAAAGCTGCTGCCTACAACTGCCTTCTTTCCTCTTCCTTGTTTATTTCGAAGCAGGTAGTGTTGACATCTGAATTTGTTTGGCAGTGGCTTTGATAGTATTTTTCTCACTTATTGATGGAGCTATTGAATAACTGCAAGCTTTGTTTAAATCCTTTTACCTTCTGCAGCAAACATTAAGGATTATTTATGGACGCTACTTGTTGAGAATTTAGCTGATACATTCCCCACTTAAAATATGCTTTATTGATATTTATATAGCACTAATTTTTATCAAAATGTCTTGCAGTATGAATGCATCAAAAACCCTAAATGTATCACATCTCTCTAGCTCCCTTTTCAAACAAACTTATCAAAGAAAGGAAGACTTATTCAAGATTGGTTTTCCAGAAAACCTTGTTGACTGGAATAGTTTAATTCAGTCAATTGAATCCAGAACTTGTTTTTTTCCTGGTCTCAAAAGCAATGCCCAGCCAGGCCTGGTTGCTCCTTTGAAATATTTCTCCAACCCTTGCCTTTTTTCGGTTTTCTCAGTGACTGTTCCAAGATCTTTTAAAGCATTTCTGTGCATGATCTCCCATTCTATGGCTTGTGCAACAGGTGTGGACTTTGTTCTTAGCAAATGTTGTCTAATATCTTCCTTTTGTTATCAGAAGACTGAGGAATGAGTCTGTTTTTCTTCCCAAGGACAAAGCAGAACCGGATTAAATGTTTTGGCCATCTGACAACATTAGTAATCTATTTACCTTGCTTTTGGGAATCTTCCCTTCCTCAGATCACTTCTGAAGGTTATCATCATCTTTTGTATTGGATTCAATACCCTTGCTTTTGCTGGGTAATATTACTAGAAGAGAAATACCGTAGTATACAGAGAGATTGTTCTTGGTTGAATTTCCTAATATATTTTGAAGCATCTCCTGCAGCTTTGGACAATTTAATATGTATATTAAATCTCCTTTTGCTTTGAACATCACAGCTGTTGATATTAACCTTTAATAGATGGTATCTGTATGCAGAGATGGCAGCAATGTTGAAGCTGTCAATTCTGATTGCTTCCTACATGGTGTTTAAAAGCACTTTGTAAACTTAGCCTAATTTAGGCCATTGGCTCCAGCTGAACACAGCTCTCTCCTTGCTAAATGGATGCTTAAGTCAATCATACCTCCATCCTGCTCAGAGTTACTTCTCTTACAGTGATCCTTTCGATATGGGCAGCTGCACTGGTGTTGGTAACACTTGATGCATCTGTTGTAAAAGTTCTCAGCTGATCTTCAGTGTATCCATTTCTTTCCCATTACCAAGAAAATGTGCAAAATCAACTTCTCATTTGATGTGTATTGGACGGCATTGTATAACTGAGTCATGGGTCTGAATCACCTTAATGTGAAACTTGAAGCTACAAATCTTAAATTGTAAGTTGCTCAGAGGCTTTCAGCTCTCTCATGGAGTATTCACTGGATGCTATTCCTTTAGACCTGTCACTAAATTAAAGCGTAGTTAGGGCATCTAATTCTGGCTGAGCATTACAGCGGGTGCAGTAATTACTGGGTGCTGCTTTTCGTTGATAGTGATTACATCTGTCCCTTGTCCAACTATGGTTTCATTCTCATCTCCCAGTTCTACAGACTCGTTCTGTTCAGTCACCAAGGGGCATGTGCATTTTTGGTTGGGGTTTTTTGAGGGGTTTTGTGACTACGGATGCCTTCATTTATTTAGATGTTCTTTGAGCATCCCCCTGCTCTGGTGTGGGGTCCTCCATGTGCTGCAGGGGCACAGCCTGCCTCACCATAGTCTGCACCATAGGCCGCAGGGGAATCTCTGCTCCAGAGCCTGGAGCACCTTCCTCCTCTCCTCCTCTGCTCACCTTGGTGTCTGCAGAGCTGTTCCTTTCACTCCTGTTCCGGCAGTTGTGGTTGCCCAGGTGTTTTTTCCCCTTCTTATAAATACATTATCCCAGAGGTGCTCCCACTGTCACCGATGGGCTTTGCCTTGGCTGGCAACGGGTTGGAGCCGGCTGGCATTGGCTCTGTTGGACATGGGGGAAGTTTCTAGCAGCTTCTCACAGAAGCCACCTCTATAGCCCCCCTGCTACCAAAACCTCGCTACACAAACCCGGTACATTACCTCTTTATCGCCTTGCCTGCTGCTCCAGACAGCCCCGAGGGCTCGTTGGTGCCGTCTGTGTGCCCTGTTGTGGATGGCAGGTTTTAGCTAAATTGGTTAGGAATGCTATTTACCCTTCACCAGTGAAAGTCTCACTCCTGCACACATGCTAGCGAGCTGTAACCTAAGCAGGTCTACACTGACACAGTTTATCATTGACGTATGTCAAACCCAGATTTTCCCAGCTGTCTACTACCATCTGCCAAGTACGGCTGGGGGCATGCAGAGTGCAGTTTGCTATGCAGGCCTGATGGCAGCTGTAAAATCGAGCAGTTTTGCCTGCTTAAGCACCAGCTTTTCTCCAAAATAAGCATTAGGTCTCGCATGGCAATGTGCTCCTGCTCCGGGGAGCGCCGGCCGCGGCGGGGACACGGTGCCGGCTCTGCTCCAGGGCCACCTGCCAGCCCAGAAGCTGTGGAAAACCTTTGCAGTAGTTCCAGTGCATCCGTTGAGCTGCAGAAAAGCCAACCCCACTGCTCCTTATGGCCTCCCTGTGCTGGGCGCTGGTGCAAAAGGCTTCTCCAGTCCTTGAGGGCGTGGGCCTGCTCATTTGGCTACACCTCTCAAAAATGATGAGATCAGACATAGTTCCTCTCTAGTTAGATAAGGCACCAGATCTGCAAAAGTGTCTCTTTGAGAGCTAAAGCTGTGCTTGCTGCGGGATGTTACCCTGGCTAATCAGAGCCCTATTTAGCAATTCGCCCAAAAACTACACCAAAGGGGCTTGGCTTTCTTTTGGTTGTAGAAATGGAAGGTGACCCATAAGCCTAGTTGCAAGCATTAGGATGCAAAGACAGGTTATTAATGAGTAGTTAACATTGCTCAAGTAGAAATGAAAACTAATAATAGCTTTTGAGTATTTTGATTTTTCACTAATAATACTTTTTATTACAGTAGGTTGTTGTATTTGCCTTCCTGTAGCAGCTGACTCTGACAGCCTCTAAGCACAGAAATCCTTTAGCTAACATTAATTCAGCCTCCCTGCATCCCAGAGAGAGGTAAAAATTAACCACAGTGTCACAGACTGCTCGACTGCAGTGCAGGTTATTGAAGTAGCTTAACCAGAGGAAACAGGTAAGCCAGGATTAGAAACCAGAAGTCTGCATACCAGTTAAATGTATAAATGCTAACCTTCAAAATGAATGAATGCTAAAAGAAAAAGGACAAATTTCCTTCAGTATCAAAACACTGCTGCTGCTTTCTTCTTCATCACAGTAAGTAAAAATGGTCATGTCATATTTAAAATGAGTTACAGCAGAGGTAGCTGGTCACAACATCCACAGCAGCAACACCCAATTAGAAAACCGGCTCTAATCTAACCTGATGCTACTGTCATTTTTTAAAATGAGTCCTACTTCAATCATAAAATACTCGGACCATAACACTGCTTTCTACACCATATGTCCTTATTTAGAGGAAAAAAATGATTGCACCCTTAATTCAAAGGGAACGTTTCCCTCTGAGCCAGAACTCAATAAAATGTATCAAAAAAATTGTGGAAAAGGGCAAGCAAAGAAAATCAAATTGCAGCGTGTGAAACGATTTAAGAAGGGACCTGGGGAATATATAATCTCCAAACTGCCAAGTTAGAGCAAGTATAAAATATACAAACAAGCCTGATATTTTTCCCAGTTGATCTCATTATGAGGTATGCTTGGGATAGATAAATTTTGTTAGAATGCATTAAGGCTGGATTTTCAAGGAAACAAATCAGAAGTAATGTGTTTAGCTGATTCCACCTTGTTTTGATACATGGGTCTTTTCAGGTTTAAAGAAGTACATTTTTAAAGCCAAATGGTTTGTTTTGTTTCAAGCCTTAAAACCAGAGGCAACTGGGTGACTTTTTTTTTTTCTCCCTGCTGGAAAACAGACGTTTATAATTTCAGCATGCTCTTTAATCATCGGGGTAGAGCTCTGTGCAGTATGTTTCACTGCCACTTACTGTTGTCTGTTTAAAATACACTGAACTAGCCTTGAGTGCAATCCCTTAACAGACTGTTTCGTCCACAAATAGTACTTTTTCCAAGTCTCCAATATATTTTAATTAAATTGTCCATTTGTATTTATTAAGGCAGTTTACTGTCTCCTGCTGCAGAAAGCTGCTACTGCTGATAGTCTACCAATAGAAACACGAGCTTATCTGGGAGTTGATAATAAAACGCGAGCATATGTTAGCAAAAAAGCCTTCCCAAAATATTGTTTAAGCATCATGTTCATGTTTGTTGGGAAGGGGACAGGCCATACAATTAGTTTGATAAGTTTTTGGAACAGTTGCTCTTAACAATCCTTGTAGCCGTGGGGAATCATCATCTTTGTTAGTAGGAAATGTTGCCTGCAGTAGATTTTTCTTCCTTAGGCTGACCCTACAGAAACAGTTGGAAAAGAGTCCTTTGGCAGAGCAGATGATAAAGTCATTACACACTGATGAGATGTAAAGTGGCGTTCAGCAGCATTAGTTTAGATAGATGAGCATGATAAGGTGAATTCATCACTATCTCTGGTGATCTGAAAGCTTGGACCTAAACTCTGGGACTTGGATGCCTCTCAGCTGTACCTGCTTATCTCCAAGTAGCTTCTGCCAAAATAGATTTGCCATGAAGTCTGTAAGATCCTAAACCTGAAGGTTGTGTTTGGTCTGTCCTTTCTCGCAAGGCAAATGAAAGTTGATCTTCCAGAGCTCTAAAAAAGGAATTAAACTTCCCTTCTTGGGGAGTTAATGTGTTCCTGAAAGAAGGCGACACGGCTCACTGCTGTGAGGGGAGTCTTTGCCCTTTCTGATCTGGATGTTGTTTTCATGGGACATTTCCTGCTCCCAGGTGTAGCACAAAGTCGTGGGTACCATCCCTGCTGGTGCCTGTCCACTGGCACCAGTGAGGGGAGAGGATTAGTGGAGTAATAGACCCGTCTAAGGCACCAGAAAAGGCATCTTTGAGATGAATGTTGTAATTACGTCTGTCCCCGAGGGCGCCGTTTTCTGTCTTGCCTTCAGAACGGGGGGAGGTTGTTGAGGATTTCTTTTCCCACCGTGTGTATACGCAAGATCCGTTTTGTAAAAAGCAGACACAAACCCAAGCACCAGCAAGAGGTTTAAAATCAGACTGCTGTGACTTTAAGAGTGAGAAAAAAAACCTGTTAAGGAAGGAAAATAAAAATCCCACAGCCTGTTGTAGCAGCTGTAGCTTCAGATCGTGTGGAAAATGAAGGCAGATGATTCAATTTGGCCTGTGCCCCGAGTACATTTCCAAATGCTTCTGTGTGTGCGCAAGATAATGAACAAATATATTGAGATGGCACAAGATCAGTCCAAGTTTGCCGCTGCGCAAGCCGTGGAGCTCCCAGTAGGAGCACACTAGCTGTGCTGGGTTAATGGGGGTGAGGGTCAGGAAGCCCAGCACCTTTCAGAACAACTTAAGAAAAGAATTTGTCTCCTTTTGCCCCAGGCTCCCCGTGGCACTCAAACGGAGCTTGTGATAAATCGAAGTGTATTTATTAATAATGAGCAGGGGCAGTGTGCTCGTGATTTGAAAATAGGTGCGCCAAATAAAAATGTGCTTTCCTCTGGCATCGGAAAAGCTTAAATAAATGGTGAGCGGGCTGATCTATTATGATTAAAAAGCGGGGGCTGAGAGCTAGCCTAGTAATAATGAAAAAGCCCTTTTAGGGAAGCAAGACCTGCTCTGCCCATTCATATATTCCTCCACCCCCGCCCAGAAGAAGAACTAGGGAGGGGGAAGCTGGATAAGAGACATGAAAAGGCAGCAGCAATCCAGGATGGCAGAACTGGACTTTAATGAGAGCTGGAGTTATTACCGGAATGAGTTATGATATTTAATCATGCTACATGATGTCCAACAGCGCAAGGTTCATAATTCTTGGCTCCGAACATGGCTCGGGACTGTCCGTGAGCACCTGCAGCATACAAATTGATCATGGCTTTACAAACCCTCTGTACCTTGCCCCTGGTCGCTGCCTGCCAAGGCAGCCCAGGCTGCAGCGCTGGCTCGCTCACAGAGCTGGAAATGGCGTCTTCCATGCTCTCTGACAGGGACCTGTAGTTCCTGGTGAAGGCTGAACAGGAGCTGTTGCAGATAGGTGGGATTGCCTTCCACCAGCTTTTCTCTGTTGTTTGAGGTGGCGTGAGCTGTGCTAGTTATCTTGTGGGAGGCTGCACTGATCTGTTTTTAAGCAGCTTTGGGTTTAATTAATGCTTTTGGAGAATTCTGTTAACTTCAGTGACGAAATAGCCTCTGCTTGAGTGAAACTTGGGGCACCTGTTTAATGTTTCAGCGAATACTGACTGACACGAATGTCTTGCAGATTTAGGATTTGGATGTGGACAGGATTTGGAAGAGATAAATCACCAGAAAACTTCACTTGCCCCCTTGTGCCTTTTTATGTTGTTCCAGCTTAGCTGTCCTGAAGTGACACAGCAGCCAACCTACGTTTGGGAACACACTCCCTCCCACCGCGCTGCCCGCAGGAGGCGAGGCTGAGGAGCACCTTCCCCAGGCTGCCTCTTGCTGAGCTTTGGGTTATTTTGAGAGTTTCTGCTTCTCAGATGCCTCCTGAAATCTTTCGAGCAGACCTGAAGGCAGCACGGGCGAACGGAGTCAGATTTGGCCCAAAGACGCTCCTACCTGCTGCGCCCCCCGTTTCTGTGGCGCTGAGTGGAAGGTGCCGCCTGGCAGGGCATGGGGAGGGGCCTTCGCTGCCCTCAGAGCAGAAAATAGCAGCGCTTTGTGGGTGCTTTCAGGCAGGCAAAGCCAGCAGAGGAGAGGGGGCTCCTTCTGCAGCACTGCTTGTACGTGATTTTAATGCTTTCCCCTCACAGGAGTGGGGCAGCTGTGTGCAGGTGGGGAGGCAGCTTCCCTCAGGTGGCACTCCCCTTCCCAAGCCTGTGTTCACGCTGGTTATTTGGCTGCTCTACCTGAGGTACTTAATAACGGTGGCTGGTTGCTCTGTTGAGAACGTCTCTTGTAACGTGTTGTGCAAGGAGACACAGTGCGTTGTGTGTGTGGCTTCGGGGAGGTGCTTGTTCGGGGTGTGGTGCGGCAGCCATGTTGTGCCCAGGCTGGGGCTGGCAGCCCTCAGAGGCTTTTCAGGCTCTGGAAAAGTGATGACCTTTCCAAAGGGAGAGGAATTAGGAGTTTTAATAGTGAAGCTCAGCCAGGGAGCATGGTCAGGAGGAATTCCGGGAACTCAAGGAAAAACACACAGAGAAAATCACTGGAAATCAAGCAGCCAAGCCAGAAGCAACTTTGGGCAAGAAGCTTTTGACCAGTTTGCTAATACCCAGGTCTGCAGAGAGTGCCCGTGAAACCAATGCATCCATTTAGCAGAACAACTTGTCCTCCTGGTTGGGTCCTGCATGTGGCTCATTAGGGTAATTACTGATGAATTAAGGCAGCTTGGCTGAGCGCTTGGCGGCGGGTGTGCGGGCTCCCCTGCTGGCAGGCAGCAGGTGTAAATGAACAAGATCTGTCAAAAAGGCTGATGACCCTCTTAATTCACAGCAGCAAACTGGGGACAGAGGTAGTGCAGCAAGTTTAATAATTGATATTTACTTGGAAAGGTTAATGGCAGCAGTGATGCTTCTAATTTGCTTGCCCGTGCAGGACCGTGTCAGGTCAAATTGTCTCAATTTGTTACCGTGGGTGTAGGTGTAGTTTTCCTTTAATGAAATTTGGAGAAAAGAAACAGGTGGTGTTGGGAGCTGACTGTAACTCAAGAAAAACAGCAAAAGGTTCGAGTCTGGTGACAGGTTGGGTGAGTCTGTGCTAAGTTTAAGCAGCTGCCTACGAGTTGTTCAGGTCAAGAGTATACTGATTTTGACAGTTTTTGACATGTTCCTGGGTGGGAGCGGTGGGGTTGTGGATCAGAAAGCCGCAGAACTCGGTGGGTGTTGCTGTACTGTATTTAGGGAAATTGTAATTCTGTCCTGTAATGGTGAAGTGGCTCCTCTCTCAGGGAGAAACAAAGCACCTGCTGTGTCTGGAAACTTTGGAGTTGGCAGGTCAGATACTTTATGTCTGAGTTTTGGAAGAGCTGGCTCATGACTGGGAGCCGGTAGAGTTGGGCTTTGTGTAAGTGTACAAAGACCCAGGTGACTTAAGAAAGCTGGTGTGCCAGTGTTTTTGGAAGGCTGTAGTTAATGGGGTATTATTACCATTTGGCCTATTGGCTTGGTATCAATCCTTGCCAAGATAACAGGATAGCTGAAATCACAGTTGGTTAATAAAGACCTAAAAAAAAAAAAAAAAAAAAAGGAAAAAAAAAAGTGACAACCATTTTATGTGTTTAGAAAAAGATCTTATCAAGTTTATTTAATTAAATGTAGGTTTACAAATTGATGGGTAACAAACGACCGCAGCATTGATGCAGTATAGCTAGATTTCTGTGCTTGATGCTGTTGACCTTTTTATTGAGGAAACAGATAGTATGGATTCAACATGCTGAAATTCAAGTGGATTATTTCCTGCTTTTACACCTGATGCTGGTAGTTGCGAATGCAGGCTTGCTGTTGGTTGAAATGCTTCTAGCAGATCCCAGCAGGGATTACCTCCCATTGCTGTGTTGTTTGAACATTCTGAGGTAGGGGCAAAGATGAAAAATCAGTCTTGATAAAAGTTTGCAGGTGGGCAACATATTGGAAAGATGGTTTACAATGGATGAGACAGGCAACCGACGGTGAGAGCAGTGGTTGTGTGACAAGGAGGCTGTGAGCAAATTTCTGTTTCTAACACTTCAATGTGGCCGAGCCTAAAAGTCTTACCCTTAGGAAAGAAGTGTATTGATGAGGTGTAAGGTCGCAGAAAGGCATGCAGAGGAAGGACTTCAATCAGAAATGTACTGTTGCTTGAACATGAGCATGGTATTTTCCCTGTCTTCTACTCTGCAGGACTGTGTACTCCAGACTGGATGAGTACTGGAGCTTGTTCTCCATTGAGTATCCTGAATATTGTATTAAAATTATTAATAGGCTGTGGGGCGCTCAGCTGGCAGAGATATCAAACATCCATGGGATTGCAGTGCTCAGTGTGCTCCTGGGGCTGAGGTTGTAGTGTGTGCATTGTGGCTGTGTGCCCACCCAGCACGGTTCCTTGGGCTGCAATGGCAGGCAGGTTTTATCAGAGCACATTAGCAAAACCCACTGGCTGCTGAGACTGCAGGGAGATAGGACAGAAAGAAACAAGGGGATTTTATTGCCAGTAAAAGTACCAATTTGTACAAGCCGACATTTTAAATAGTGTAATTTTAATGGAACCAAACTGATATGAATAGAACCTATTAATAAATTAAACACTTCTTTCCACCCAATATTTCACAAGGGAATTAGTGGAATAATTTGTTAGTAAATGAGCCCAGGAATGAAGCTGTGAATGACATCTATCCTATCCTTCTCCTCCCCCTGAAAAGCTCTGCAGATGTAAGTGGAAAGTTGCTGTGGTTTCAAAGATTGGCACCTGTCCTTATGTACAAACACAAGCACAACTTCAAGAGAAGGAAGAAAGGTGATTTAGCGGTTAGAGAACTGGCCCTGGCTATAGGAATTAATCATGCTCTACTTCAAGTTCTTTCTGTTATCTCAAGCAAGTTGCTTCAGGCCAGTATCCCTCATGGCAGTTAGGCATCCAGCCATCATGCTGGTACTGACCTCCCAGTGCAATTACCAGGGGCAGCCCCGAGGCAAGTCTCTGTACTCTCTGTTTGGGTCAGCGGTGGCCTGGCAGCAAGCAGCAGTGCTGAAACACCAGCATCATAGTTAAGGTTTGCTGGTAGCAAAGAATGAAGGGGGTTTGTCTGCTTCCCTTTTGCATCGGGCCCTAGGACTTTGGGACAGCCTTGCCTGCTTCCAGGAGTGCTAAAAGCACCCCTTCCCTTGCATGTGAGTGAAAGGGAATATGGACACATGGTCAAGCACAACTTCAGAGAAGCCCCACGCACTCAAACTCATCCTCTCCACAGTGTTGTGGGTGTAGGAGTGAGACATTGAGTAAACCACTGTTGGCAACCTCGGGAACAGGTGGCAGAGCAGTGCTTGAAAATCTCCTTTCTCCCCCTCCTTCTTCTCCCTCTAGATGAAGGTCCCTACAAGCAGAAGTGGCAGAAATAGCGAGGAAGACAGCATCAGGGAGGCCACAAGCTCTCAGCGGAGCAGCTCAAGGGACCGTCTCAGTGATGTAAGTACCATTCAGGAGAAAGCATCGCTTCATTGCAGCAATTCCCGCTGCTGACATGGCTTTTCATAAATCTTGCTGAACAAATGTTGGCATCCAGAGGTCACTGTGTAATAACTTTTTTTTATGTCATGATTGAGTGTTATGGCATAAGTGGTTGAGCTGCCTTGCAAACACTATAATCGTGGTGCAAATAATATGATAAGCGAAAGATCAGAGATGGGAAAACAAAATGGAATTGTTATTCCTTGGGGAGAAATGGCTTGATGTTCTGTTTTCTCAAAGAAGTTGTGTTAAAAAGCTTTCTACAGTATCTTTGGGTTTAGCTACTGCACATAATCACGTAGTTTGGGTGCAAAGTCACTTCATCTAAATTTGTGCTTCCTGCCTCCAAGATAAGAAAGGTTTTTTGGGGAAAGCTGCCTTTCTCTCAGGAAATTCGATGGTATGTTGAGTGAAATGTTATGATAAAACAAAAGCAAATGGTGCCTTAGTGTGTAAACACACAAATGGGCTTTTGAGTCACCAAGAAATCAATGGCAGTGCTGGGATAATTTTATATGAAGGCTTTTTGTGTTAGCAATTAGCATTTCGCCTTCATTAAAACATGATTTTTTACTAATTAGGACCTTTCCCGTTAGGAGAGATTTAAATGAAGAACAATAATCAAACGCTGGCACGAGCATGTCTGAAATATTAAATTTGCCATTTCAATGGCAAGCCACAGAAATCCCAGAGCGAGTGGTTTTCATGTTGAGTTCTATTAATGTAAAATATGCTTCATAACTAAAACCTGTCACAGAAAACGGCTCACACCAGCTAAATTCAATTGGACAGTTAATTTAGCTTTAAAATTGAAAACACTACCTCCGCTTCAGGATGCAAAAGGAAAAGGGGGGGGGGGGGAAGCCTTTGATAAGTGTAATGTATTTGCTATTAAGGCTTTCAGAGCCCATTCTACAGGAGGAGAAGGGAGAAAAAGGGGAAAAAATGGCTCCCACAAATGTGTTTAAAAGCTGAAAGTATTTATTAAAAATGTCAGCAGAAAAGTGCTTTTGGCAGATTAAAGCGGGATTCAGCTTGACAGCTCTGACAGGGAAATGTGACGGGGGAAAATTCTCTCTACATGTTTGGAGTGTGAATGGGGCGCTGTAAACAGCCGACGCAGTGGGAGGAAGAGAAAAATAACGTTGTCCTGTGATCTGCTTCCAGGATTGCGAACCCACGCGCTGTGGTGGGGAAAGTCAGCGGGGGGGAGAGTGTCTTTAGACAAATTCCCCGTGCTGCGGGGTGTCTTGGCTGTGTTAGTAGTCAGTAATGATCGTCATTTTATATATACATATATTTACGTAATTCTCTTCTTCCCCTCCCCTTGGCCGCTCTTGACAGGTACGTGAGAAGGGCCGCCTGGTAGCAGTGCTGTACCTTAACGTGGGGCTGTGGGACAGGAGTAAGATACTCTTTGTGGTTAGCTTAGGTCAAAGCGTTAAGTGTTCTTGGAGGCTTCTTTTGTCAAGCTGATGCGCTTGCAGATTTTTCTCTCCTTTCCATTTGCCCCCGAAGTTGCAGCTGATCCGGCAAGAATTGAGTCTAAGTGCCTAAATCCTGCAAAATCTTCAAAGGTAGTTCAGCAGCCAGTGGAATTCAGTGGGAAATAGGCACTCCGTTCTTTTGTAGTCAATGGGGACATTTAGGTAGTGCCTGAAGGCCAGGGCACACTTCAGAGCTTTGCTGAAGCCACTCTCGTGACCTGGCAACCCACTGCAAATGAGAATTTTTCAAATTAGTAATTACAGTTAGAAAAGTAAGGTTCATGAATCACAGAATGCTCTTCGTTCATTATTTGATGAGTGCAATTTAGCTTTAATTACGTATAACGCTTCCTCGCGTACTAGTAAATGTTCTGTAGTCTATTTAGTGACTGTCAGAAAGTCTTCGAAAGTCCCGTGGGTGCAGTCAGATGGTTTTTTCCCAGTTGTGTGCAGAGGAATAAGGCAGCAGGCTTCTCCTTTTCGTGGAGAGGGAGCAGGGAAGGGGTGAGGACATGCTACTGAGTGTTGATTCCTGCAGGATTTCTGTCCAGTCGTGCCTGGTCTCTGTGCGGCTCTGAGGATACTTCACAGCACGCTGCGTGCAGCTGAAGTGATGCAACCCCGTACGTGTGGCACTGAGGATTAAAAAGCCACAGGAAGGACATAAAGGGAAGGCAGGGATGGTTTTTCCTTGTGGTAGTGATTACAAATTGAGGTTGTAGCACACGGCTGTGTTGGGTGGCCTCTGTCCTTCCAGACAGATGCTCTATGGCAGGATGCACCTGGGCTGTTTCTCGCTCTCCCCCGAGGAGCTCTCCTGCTGTTTCTTGGTGCATTTGGCCTTCAGGACTCCTTTTCATGCTGCCTTTCCCTCCCATCTCTTTTCCCATTAGCTTGGGTGAACAATGGAGTAAATGAGGCGGGAGGTGGCAGGTTTGGCTGCTGTATGGCAGCACACAGCAGGTGTGGTAGGAAATGTGCATGTATGAAAGTGTTGGCTGTAGTGTTCAGCGTTGCCACCTCAGGAGCTCTGGAGTCCTCCCTTTGGCTTCATTGTTGGTCTCCATTTAGAAGGCACTATTATGAACAGCTTAGCTCGTCTGTGTGATTTGTTTCTTGAGGTGGCTTGTTCAATGGGATGCCAGCAAGTTGTTCTTTATTTACATTAATGCATGTCATTAGTCTCTAATGGACCATGAAGATAAGAAGTGGCCTGGTCTGTCATGAAATAATTGCACTCTAAAGAAAACTGAAGCAAATGATTGATGACGTCTTGCTCAGACACACACAGAGCCATCGGTCTGTCCACAACAAAACCCAGAGCATTTTGCTGCTTCTTTGCCACAGTGAAACTTCTGTGGGGAGAGAGTGCTACAACTTCATAGGAAGACAGCAATTGTTTGTCTTGTATAGTACATCTTTCCAGACATTACACTGAGTGCCATTTATTATGGGTCATTGGGGAAAAATATGCTTAGTATGATCTAGTGAAATCATCTCTGGCTGCAGAGGTTTGATTTGTTGAGGCTGGTCTCTTTGGGATGATGCAACTTTGGAGCAGAAAACCAGAGAAGTTTTAGCCCAGGTCTGCACAGCAGACTGTGATGTTAGGAAGACGGGTGGGAATTTGACGGTCCCTTATGTTCCCAGTGTTGATGTAAAATTCCCTTAAAACCTACTACAAAGCTGACATCCCTCTTACACATGTACTCTCAGGTCTTCTACAACCAACACGGAGTCAACAGCCCTTTTCCAAAATGGGATTTTCTTCTGCTGTGTTTCATAGTGAGGTAATTGGAAGTTGCCAGAGAATTAAGAGCCAGATAAGCCATATTGCTATTTTGTTGTGTTGACCCAAGTAAAAGTGGAAGGCTTGGGCATTTTGTTTTGGTTTTTCCCCACGTTCCATAATTGACCTAATCTTTTCTGATGTCCTGAACAGTCCAAAAATCCACACAGAGCCTTATATAATGGCTTGAAAAAAAGGGTTTTATCTTTTTCTTGACCCATCAGCTTAAGAACTGCCTGCTTTTTAATGGATTTTCTCCCTCACTAAATTGAATGGATCGTCCCTCATTATCATTTAAATAGAAGCCTCACTCCCTGTGAACATGGAAAATTTGAATGTGGTAGTAGAGCTGTGATAATTTGAAATATTCGGAAGGTGGGGGCAAGGAGGAGGAGCAGGAGGCAGAGTGCAGAATTGCTGAATGTAATTGTCATGGATTCTCAATTTTGTTGCCACAAGATGGGAAAATAGACTAATAATTGTCTTCCAACCCTAGTAGAATAGTTGCCCTAGTTAGCTGAAGCTAACACTCTAATTGTCATGGGGGCACAGAGATGAATGAGGATGTATGCAGGGCACAGCCAGGGCTAAATTGAGTGATATACTAAGGCAAAGAGCAAATTGGCAATTATTGGCCCAGCTGAAAAGGTTGGCAGGTGTGCTGCTTTCTCACGAGCCCTTAGGGGGAAATTGGAAATATAAAATATCGACCATAAATACTCACTGATTAGGAAATATGTTGCAAGAGGTGCTGGCCACTTACGAGTCAAAACTCTCCTTTTCAAGGGATTGGCTTGAACTGCACGTAAAAGCAGCAAGCGCTGCTACTAAGTTGTTCAGAGCTTTTTCTTCTCATCCCCCATCCCCCAGGCTATCTTCTCTAATTTTCCATCATCCTATGCTCATATGTTTGTTTGTTTTTTCTTTAAACATAATAAACGAAAAGCAGTCTTTCAGGAAACACAGAGATTTTCCTCTCTCTAAATGTTCTTTGATAAGTGTTTAGCATATTGTATAGACTAGATATAAAATTCTCTCTCTGGTAGATGAATGCAAAATAACTCCTGTGATTTCTAATTCAAACAGTTCACAGTGATCTGCTTTTCTTTGTGTGCCATCACAGGCACTATCTCCCCCTTCCCTCCTACTTCTGTATTATGCTTCCCCTCCTGGGGCAAAAGGATTAAAGCAGCAGCAGGATACAAAGCTGCAGGTCTGTTGCGTGTGCCTCAGGGTGAAGTACTTTGCCATGATCAAATGAGCCTCTGAAGTGAGAATTGGACCACAGATGCACCACAAGGTCCGTATTTATCTGCTTTGCAAACTTTGGCACGTGTGGGTTGCCTGGTCTTGGCTTTGGGCAGGGTGGTGGTGGGGCAGCAGAGCTTGGCATGTCACAGGCCAGTGCAATAGTCAGGTATGTTACTGAGTGTGTTGAAGGAGATTTTTTGAAAGCCTGGGGGAGAGCAACATGTGGACTACAAACCCTTTGTGGAACATGCTATCTGCTATTCCCTATGTGTAACACACTAGAATCCCATCAGCAGTTTGAAGAGCCTTGCAGAACTTAGTGAAAAAAAGGCAGCAAGAGGATGGTTTTAAGACCCGCTCCTCAAACTGTGAGTCTTGGGAAACTTCTTTGAATACACGTGCAAGGATTCTGAAACCTTTCAAGTCACATTCTTCTGGAGGCAAAAAATTGATGTCCCTTCAGCATGCTATCTCCTTTTATCTTTGTGTCCCTCAAAATAGCAAAAGCTTGCATGAAAACTGCTGCAGCAGAAATGATGACTTGAATGAAGCTTCAGGCAGTGAAGTGTAGCTGGGAAGAAAGAAAGTCTGGAGAAGGTTTTGTGAAGTTGGCCAAGGAGTGACAGTTTGAATGGGAGCAGCATTTATGTATGTTCTGTTTCTTTTGGAAATGTGAGGTCTTTTCATACTGTTCCTGGATTACTGGATGCAGTTCATTCATTCCATCTTTCCTTCCACTGCCTATGGCCATCAGCTGTAGGAATGAGTGTCTTGGTTGGAAACTGTTCTGTAGCTCATCAAGCCAGTTACAGATTAGACCTTGTGTAGATTGCTATCTTACTGAACTGGTTTTGCAGTATTTCCAAGCATAACCCCCTTTGTTTATCCAAATAATAAGTGAATTAAAGAAGGAGCACATTCAAGTTTTGCATGACATCCAAAATCATTCATCATGTATTGTGGTTATCTTGTCAGGTCCTGGCTTCTAATGTAACTGAACATCAGATGCACTCCGTGACCTTTGCCAAGTCAGTTGAACTCTTTGTATTAACGGACAGGAGTGTGACTGTGGAAATTAATTGTGTTAAGAGACTCGGTGTTAAGGTCTGAGGTATCTTCTGCCATTGGCCCTTTTTGCCCTCCTTCCCACTTACTTCTCTCATTCCAAGATACTTGAGTTTTATAAGGGACTTGCTTGGAAAGGGAATACTAGATTTCTTCAGTATTTAAAGATGACCCGATATTCTGTTGTTGAATGCTCTATAAATGACCAGGTGGATGGGTAAACACACGTGCTTCCTTGTGCCTCAGTCCTGTCTGGCTGCAGAGTTGGAGTAACCGAGAAATAGTGGGAGACAGTTACAGCTGAGGTGAGTTTTCATCCTGAACAAATGCTATAAAACATAACTACAAATTAGTTCTCTCTGTATTATTGCTTAACTTTGCCGAGCGCTGCTCATCAACCAAATCAGGATTGCAGCATCAGGCAAGATGGTAGTTCGAGCCTGTGATTTGGCACTAAGTAGGTGCTGGGAAGTCTGCCTCAGTTCCTTCCTCTGCTGGGGTCTCCTCAGGTGACACTGGGCATGTCTAAGTCTTTCTCTGCCTCAGTTTCCACATTACCATGGGGGTGGTGTTGACAGCAGTGCTAGAGGCTCTGCCGGGGGGCGGTCCTGTGCCCACGTAGGAATAGCTGTTTGCCAAAATGTCAGCAGCTGATTTGGAGTCACTTGGTGCACTTTTGGTTTGAGCTAGCAGAAGTGGCACGTTTCAGAAAAGCTGGAATGAACTCTTGACATGTCTGGAATATGTGAATTTAGGTCTCTTAGCCGATGAGGAGGGGAGTGAATGCTATAAACAAGAGCTAATTCTGTTGTCATGCTGTGTCACCTGCTTTCGTCTAATCCCCTTATAGTTAGTTCATGTATCAAGGATACAAAGGGTCCAAATTGAAACCTGCCTGACCCACTGAGAGTGGGGAATTGGCTATTACCTTGGTTATTACTGGATTTTAAAGCCCTTCCTACTGTCTTTCTAGTTTGAGAAGCTGAACAGAAGGTGTCTTGATTTCTTTTGCATCATGAGAACCATAGAAAGCCATGCTTTTATTTGTACAAGGGAAATAACTTTTCCTGTCAATTTAATAGATGACATCTTTGGAAAACCTGCATGATTTTATTTTCTAAATTATAATTACAGTGTTTATCAGGGATAAAGGAAGAAATCTTTTAAATACTATTGCAGATTGCAGTGTAACTCGAACTCTCAAGGACAATGATGGGGGGGGATAGTAGAGTCTTTCAACAGTGAGATTTTGTCTTTGCTGCCAGAAAGGTGTATTTTTTATATCCAGTGTAATTAACACAGGAGCTATCCCGGGGTAGAAATAATTCACTCTGTGACATAACTGAAATGTCTTGTCTGTGCTGTCTGGTTTTGTTTTTAACCTTGGGCTTAAAAGGAACGAAAAATCTTTAGTTGTAAAAGAGCACATCATCTGCAAAGTATTATGAGCCATTTATCTTTATGCACAAATGCCATCTAGCACTGTAGTTCCACTTATGCATCATTAAGTGCACAGACCACACTTATTTTGCCCCTAACTAGTCACAGCCTCCCTTAGAAAACCAGTGCCAAAAGAGGCATGGGAGACACAAAAGCTGGTGCTTAAGCCAGGCAGAGGAGGGTCTGTGGCCTCCCCAGGGGTCTGCTCAGTATCACTTCATGTGGTGGCTGCAGCCGGTGGGAGCAGTGTGTGTAAGCTTGGCATGGATGACATCATCTTCAGCCCCGGCCTGCTGGCCCTGCCGCCTCTGAGTGGGCAGCACACGGGTTCATGGACACGTGGCTCTCCCTATCTCACTTCTGCAGTGTTGGGGTTTGTAGATGTGAAGGCTTTTGGAAAGGCCTGATGTGGCAGCTGTTCTGCATCTGGCTGCAGAGTTGGCCACATGGGGTCAGAACCCTCAGTCTTTGAATAGTGTGTTTGGCTGCATCTTTCCTGCGCTGCTTTCTTCTTTGGAAGGCCAGAACTGAGCCCGCTTGATGCCTGGGTTGACGCAGTAAGAGCTGGTTTGGGTTTTGCTCTCAGTGAACCAAAGCTACTAGGCACGTGCTATGCTGGTCAGTGCAGCACTAACATGGGCGTGGCTTGCTGGGTACCACAGTGACCGTCGTACTCTGCAGCTTGAGGCACCTTCAGACAAGGAGAAAATTGGCCAAAGTAACAAACTGACTATTTTGAGAACAAGAAGTTTACAACAGCCCTCCATGTAAGTGCTCCTGTCCCATAGGTAAGAGCCTCCGTAAGTCATTGCATCTGAAGATCTGCCCCAGTAAATGCTCTTGCCAGACAAGCACTCATTCATAGTCAAAGGAGGTTTCTTCAACTTTGAGTAAATGCCAAGTTAAACTTCCACTAAGATTTCTTGTATTTGCAGCCACGATTGATTACTTTTCTCATTATTTGATCTTGATATAGAGACATATGGATTGAACTATGTTTATATCAACCCCCAAAGATTTTTTTCTTTAGGAACATCCATCACAGTTGCACGCAAACTGTTCTGCTCTGGCACTCATAGCTCGTATTAGCTGGGGGTTTCAAAGTTTCTCCATGTGGCAGTTGGTGTGGATCCTCCTAAAGAGCCTGCAGTGTTCCCAGCTAACCAAGAAGGCAATAGCGGTTTGCTAGATGTGCAGAAAAATGCATGCAAACAGCTCTGGAGAGTGTGGGACACGGCCGTGCATAAACCTAATTGTTGGAAAGGATTTTACGAGTTGAATCCAAAGTATTCACCAGTTACTAACTTCATGCATGCAATAAAAATTCTGAGGGGGGGGGGTAAAAGTCCCCTTTCCCCCCCCTGATTTCCAGGAAATTTAATGTTAATACTTGTAAAGGGAGGAAGAAGTTCCTAGATGTGAGACATGCCAGAGTAAATTGTCATTCAGTTTTAATTATTTCTGATGTAACACTTTATTCAGCAACTGGTTTTATTGTTTTCTACTTAGTGGTCTTAAACCAGTGGTCTGGAGATTCCTGGGGTTCTTGGACAGCTTGGGATGCCTGAAAGTTATCTCAGAAAAACAGGTCTGTTGTTAGCGTGTTTGAGTGTGTTATCCAAGGCTCTGCTCCATCCCAGGAAAATATTTTGGGCGTGTGCAAGACTCTGAGACTGAAATAACTGTTACAGTGAGAATGCTCTGAAGAGGCTGTTTCCCTGGAGAGAAGCTTCTAATGAAACCTCTTGTTTCTGTTTTTGATTATTATTTCCAATTTGTTAGACCTTGTCAATCTTTGTTAAATCTGAGTTGATGGGGGGAGAGAACTGCCCCCCTTTCTCCTTTCCTGCCTCTCCAAGCAGGTAATTTGCCTTCTCTTCATTTCTCTGTGTACTTTAGGTGAACTGCTTGATCAAGCTATCCAAAGTGTCAGAACAGATGATTGTGTTCAGCTGTTCAACATACTTGTGTAGATAGCAGGATATTGTTATTAACCTTTCCTCTATACAAGGCTGAATTACATGAGTCGTTGTTTTTTTTTTTTTTTTTTTAAGAAGTATTGAGAGGGAGGCATAGGTTTGTCTTAGTTTCTCAAAACCAGATAAATACCACCGCCCTTCATTTCACCAGTCTGTGGCTTTATTTCTGTGCAGTTTACATTAAAGAGGATTGTAAGTAACCCTACTTTTTTGTAGTGTTTGAAGGCAGAGGCCAAATCAATGTGCGGTATGGAAGAGGTGGAAAGTTAAACGCTGTCACTGGTTTGTTACTGCTGTCTCAGAATCCCTGTGGAAGCAGTTCTCTTCCTGCAAAACAGAGGTCTCCTGAGCTACAGCAGAACAGAGGTGCAGGCGCTGCACGCAGGGATGGGGACTGGCACCCAGCCACACCTTGGCTGCAGACCTGCGTGTGAGACCCGTGAAGAGCTGTGCCCTAGCTTTCCTTCTGCTGGCACCCTGGTTCCTGTGCCAGCTGCTGAGAGGGTTTATGGTTACACTCACTCAATTGTAGGGCTGTGCTGTTGTCTCCTCTTCGCTTTGGAAGCTTTCCTTCTTGGGCACTTGGCTGGCAAATTGCTTCTTCGGTGCCTAGGGCAGTTGCGAGACAGTGGCATGGAGCATGCACGGGCAGACCAAGATGACAGTCACATCTTCCATTGAGAGCAGGAGTCTGGAAAGGTTTCAGCATTTATCTAGGTATCTTCTGGTCAAAAGCTTTGCGAAGTGGTAGTACAAAGGAACTGTTATCTTACCGGTGGAAAATTGCAAGTATTTGCAATAGCCTGCAATCAGTTTGCATCAGTCTTTGAGGGTATTGTGCTGTTGTGCTGATTTAGTAACATGATAACTTCTGGCACTGCTACGAAAAGACGAACAACCCTCAAGACCAGTCTGCAACAATTCGGTGTTTTTGTTCAGGCTTTGGTACCCTCTAGAACATCAGTCTTGGAAACGGGACTGCTAAGGCTGTCTGAATCTTGTTTAATAAAATCACATAGCAAGGGCATGATGATTATAAATCACACTTGGAAATTGGCCTGCAGAGTACTTGCTGGGTCATGTGGTGTCATATGCCACCACTGTTCCTGGCTTCTTTTTAATTTCTGAAAAGAAGGCAAATAGCAGCAGCTGGAGATAGAGGTGGAATTCATTTCGCTGCTTTGAGAAAGCCATTGGCAGCAGAAAACAACAGCTCAACAGCCTTGGGTCTGAGAGAGAGGAAAGGGATCCAAGTGACTGGAGATGGTGTATAATGAAAAGGAAAAGAACCAAATGATTTGGCAGCGTGTGAAAGAGGTAAGGATGTGGTAGAGAAAGGAGCAGGAGGAGCTGAAATGAAAAGCAGGAGTAAACAATGTAATTTAACTTATTCAAAAGGGACAGAATGCTTATTAAAGCTCTGAGAGATGATAAATCAGCTTTGCTGCTATTGTTGTTCCAGATAGAGTTGTCATATGGTAATACTGCAGTGATGAAGGCTGGAGGCTCACGAATTCATACAAGGGAATGAAAGTGGGATATATGGTTACGTGATTGAAAGTTGGAGTTGATGAGGCAAAATGTGCAGCCCCGATTCAGGAGTGCATCCTTACACACGCATGCTGTTCCTTGGAAGCTGAAGGAGGACTGTTCAAAACACATACTCTGCTGCTGTGAAGACGTATCCCACACTGAGAGTTTTCACCTTAGTTGGGAGGCGCTGTCAAAGCCCTGCTCTAGCTTTTGAAATCCTTGTCTGATACAGCCCCGGAGCCCTCACCTGGAAATGTTTTTGCTGTTACTCCTGTGGCAGCACTCAGAATGTCAGAAGATCATTTGAGGTGTTCTGGTTGTAAAGTTTTCCCCTAAGGAATACTGGGCTGGGGGAGGGAATCGCAAAATGATTCTTTTCTTACATTACAGAGAATCTCTTGCATTACTTACTGTGGCATATTGTTTCCTCCCACAGAGTTCTGCTCAATCGCTTTCAGGAAGAGGCTACTCCGTAAGTCATTTTACAGCTAATTCTTTCACTTCTGTTGATGTTGATTGCAGAGGTTTACACTACCTGTTGCATATCCACTGACATGAAAGAAATGTGGAACATAAAAGCTAGGGTTAGAGCACGGGACTCTCAGGCAGCTGGGCAGGGAACAGCTCTGACCTGCGAGAGCACACGAAGAGTCTGGGGGCTTCTTCAATTTAGTTTTATACGTCTAGGGAGGGGTTTGTTGTTGTTTTATAGTGGATTTTGGCTATGTAGTTACCTCCTTAGAACTAAAAGATATGAGTGGGGAGAGTTTTCAACATCGGAGGGAGACGCTTCCCTCCTCTCTTCCCTCCGCCATACAGGTTTTCATTTGTGCATTAAATACAAAAACACATTTACTGCATTTTAAGAACTGTGACCCTCACCAGTGTGAACACAAAAAGTCAATATTCTCTTATTTACAAGCTGTGAGTTAGAAAACAATCTCCTGTGTTTTAAGAGGAGGGTGTTGCTGGTGTTTTCTTTGCAGGAGTGCCATAGGTACCAGTGTTCTAGGGCTGGTTTTGCAGGGCCAGGACATGTCTGCATGAGTATGCAATATAACTGTGATGTTTAATTGCCCATTTCTGTTCACATGTACCTTATTTGTATGTGCAATAATGACATTTCTTCACATAGAGGTGGTATGATTTTGTGTGTGTTTTGGGTACCTTTGCTGCTCAGCTGTCCCAAAGGCAGGCACATAGACCTTACTGTATATATTAATAAGGAAATAGGAGAGGGTGTGAGTGGCTTAGCAATGTCAACATGGGAATTCCTGGAATCACATTATATCTGAGTCTCATAACAAATGTGTGTAGATATGTGTTATCATACCCTGGTTGTTCAGGCAGTAAGTCATGTGTACCCTCCTCGCCAGTGCAAAGGCTGCAGGTGAAGGCATATGCTAACCTCATACGCAAGTCTGAACAGGAATGTCTCAGTCCAGCTGCAATTCCTGCCTGCTCTTACTGACAGTTGCCATTTCACCACCTCTGATGTGATAAAGTTTTGCCTTCTAGATGGATGATTCCAAACTCTTTCTTACCTAGTGCTGTAACTGCTCACTTTTCACAGAGCAGAACAAGGCTGGATTTTATATACTGCAGGAAGTCTATGTGGGGACCTGGTACACTTTTTTGGTGATAATCACATGAATGATTTTTTTTTTTTCAATATTTGTCACGCGTTCAGAGTTGTGTGATGGAACCTGTGAGCTCCTACCCAGTGCTGTGTGCACAGAGGAAAATTACTTGGCAGTGCAGAATTGATGGTCTGATGTCATAGCACCGCTGTCGCAGGCTATCACACATGCTGTCAGAGATTCCTCATACAAGACTACATTTGAATCATAAAGCTATTACAGAATAACATATGACTTGAAAAGTCTTATGGTTTTAATGAAATGTCACACATTTTTAGACAGTAATGACACGTCTCCTAAGTATCCTCTTGTCTAAATCTTTCCAGCATCTCAGGTGAGTATCATTGCTTAATTCATTGAGTGATGAGGAATGTTTGCTGTAGGACCAGTTGAGCGCTGCCTCCCATACACATGAACAGCTGGATTCACCTAAGTTTCTAAAGGCA
Organism: Nestor notabilis; assembly: GCF_000696875.1. NCBI lineage: Eukaryota > Metazoa > Chordata > Aves > Psittaciformes > Psittacidae > Nestor > Nestor notabilis. The sequence goes on from NW_009944068.1 coordinate 161,285, forward strand.
GATGCTGTATCTTCTGTTTGTCTGTAAAATGCCATGCATGCCTGTGGCACCACATAAATAATAATGAATCATCTTCACAGATTTTATGACTGAGGGCATGGTTTGGGAATTAAACAATTTCCCACTGGCTATAACACAGGTTGCAAAATCTTAATGGGAAAAGGCCAAAGAATTCTTTTTAGAGGCTCAAGGTCAATAAATCATAGGGCTGTTTTCCTCCATTGCTGACTGTTCAGAGATTTACTTTTGTGTCTCAGAGAAATGATTCTGAGAAAATTTCTAGCTCCTTCTCTGTGCATGTGTGGGGACAAGGTTCTTTTCTTTAGCCAACCCACAGCTTCTCAAGGGAGTTACGAGCTTTCCGAGTGCCAAGGAAGCATTTTGAGATCATGAGTAGTGTGAGCTGGGGTTGCTTTTCCTTATGGGTTGTCACTTTGCCTATTAAACTGCCTTCTGCCTCACCATGTACCAGCTGTTGAGGCTGACCATTTCCCTTAAGACTCTGATGCCGCTCTAAATTGATTTAGGATAAGGCAGACACTATCACTTCCAGCACTGCCGGACCTCACTGGCCCAAACCTGCACTGGAAGTTGATTCTCCCAGATGGCAGAGAGGTGTTCAAACCACTAGTTCAAGACAGGTGGCCCCAAACCAGGGGTTGTCCTTAATATAACACTTTTCTTTTTCTCTTGAAAGCAGCTGTATGTGAAACACTAAGTCAGTATTTTGGCTCTGCCCCTGTTTACATCAAATAGGTTGTTTGCCAGACATGGTGAAAGCATGATAGAAAATAGCAGGAGGCATGATGGAGACACTGTTCTTGTATTGAGTGCTCCCCCTGATATCCATGCAGGGCTTGTGGTGTGGAAGACTGTCACTTGTGGAATGATGATATATATCGTTACTCGGCGAAGCTCTTGTACTGGGTTTCATAAGCAGCTGTTTAAATACCACAAACTATTCTGTGCCTGTTCCTTTCTAATTAGCCCGTTTCGAATCTGCACGCTTCACCATCCACTCGTTTCATCCCTCCTTGCAGAGACATTTGCTTCAGAAGCAGTTGTAGAAAATGCACATTTGAAGGAAATGTGCATTTGCAAAGAGAGAACTTAAAACCTGTGGTAGTAATCTTGTGTGAAAGATCTCAGTGCAAGGTCCAGCTCACCCAGCTGGGCTGCAGAGAGAAGGCAGGCAAGGCCTGTCTGTACAGCCAGGCTACTACTGAAAACCTTGGCAAAATGCACATATATAAGGTACAGACACTGGAGCTAGAGTTAAAAAGAAAACTAAATGCAAATGTCTAAATAATAACTCCTGAGCATTGAATATTCCAGCAGCTTCATCGACTTCAGGCTTCCCATGGAATGTTAAGTGCTTAAATAAAGACCATGCTTGAAATAACTCCATGAAATTCTGGTCTGATTGAAGTTACCACATAACCTCTGGTTAACTTCAGCTGCACCTAGATTTGAATTGTAGCCTCAGAACTAGTGTTAACAGTGACTTGGCACATAGTTTCACAGTATCTATAGATATCACCGACAACATTTCTTATAAATCTATCTCCCAAAATAAAGTTTTGAGTGGCGTTTACTTTTACTTGGATAACATGAGACGTATCAAAGCCTGTGCTGTTTCTGCAAGCTCCTTATCTCATCAGCAGCATGTGTTTCATATCCTTATCTTATTAAATGTATAATTCCGCTGTGCTGAGAAATAGTTGCTAGTTTGTTTATGGAGGTTAGTATCTTACTCCCTTTATGACTTGATGGTTACATATGTGTGATAAACTACTCCAGCCATTTGTCACACTTCCTGCACACACAAATGAGATTAGTGATTTTAGTCAGAAAGGTCGGTCTGTCCTCTGAGCAGACAAAACAGATTTTCTTTATGGTAACAGGGTGAGGCCTGTCTACCTGAAAATGCACCAATTTGCCTACAAATACACAGAGAATAGAAAGTAGCTGTATGTTGAGGTTTCTTATAGATCACTGATGCATACCCACCCTGTGGAGCATTTTTCAAATATATTTCTGATAGTCAAGTCAATTTAGGACCTAACAGAGTTAGAAAATAGTTACAAAGGACACAGAATCAGTATATGCAGTTTGTTGTGAATGGCTGAAAAGTTGCAATTGTTCATAAAGGTGAGCACATTGTATAGACAAACCCGAGCTGCAGTGGAACTTGCCTCAGTTTTGGAGGGAGCACGGAACAAGGTAGAACTGAGAATATGTGGTAGCTAAAAAACTAAGCAAAAACCCTCTCCCAATAAATTATGTAGTTTATTTATAGAGCATCTATGCAGCTGTTCCTCTGCTGAAATGGAAGGGGCTAAAATACAGGAATGAATAAAAGAATAAACTTGAAAGCATATGGCAGATGGATAGCCAGTGAAGCAACCTGTCTGCCTGTACCTCGGAACAAAAGTACAGGAGGATGAGATGTCTTTCTTTGGGTTTATTTGTTCTTGGAAGATTATTTTTTTTTAATAAAAACAGTAACATACACTTGGCAACAGCAGCAGCTGATTTTTATTCTGAGCTTCTGTAAAATATCAAAGTCTTTGCAGCCTAGTCAAATCCCTGGCAGCTCATCAAATTCTGTTGATTTTACATCTTCCTTGTTGAGCGCCGGAAACCAGTGTCTCGGATAACTGAGACTGCAGCTCACGGATAGAGAGAAACGTGCAAAGCACCATAAGGCTTGCAGAAACATTTGGGTCATCCAGAATCAACTTGGTGTCTCTGCAACCTTCTTCCCTTCTGCTTGGTGATGTAGCCTGAGAGTGATTATCCCCTTACCCAGATGAAGCTGGAACCTGAGGTGGTACAGACAAGCACTGAGCACCATAAGCCCTGCTTCGCTTTCTGCCTGCACCCCAGTCTTCTCCTTCCGGGGTGTTTCTCTCAAATTATATTGTTGATTTTTGAACTGGTTTTCCAGTTGCTAGTGATGATCTTCACAGCCTCGCAGGACTCCTGTGCTGAGTGCTCCGTGTTGCTGTACAGTGGGCTGTCGCCCAACACAGCTTCCTGTGACTGCCACGCACATCTTTTTAGCTCATAGCCATGAGCATGCTTGCCAGGACAGCAAGTACTGAGCGGTAATTCACCTGATTTACAGCATGGAGGTAGTGTCCAGTGCAATGAGCTCAGGGAAGCAGGACAGCTATGAATGACTGCAAAGTGCTGGGCAATCATCAGCCTAGGAACTGTTGACTCTTAGCAGGTTTATATACCCTTGTATACCCTACAAAGCTCTTCTTATGGCCTCTTTTAGTTCTGTGCCAGCTCAACGCAGTTCTGTGAAACCCCGAAGCAGATGGTCCCCGCTAAGGAGGCTGTTCCCACGCCAGAAATTCTCGGTGTGTGCACAGGCAGGTTCTCTGTTTCAGTGTAATGGTTACAGAAGCCTACTGAAGGATCATGCCAGCAGCATTGTGCTGTGCTTCAAGGATGCTTTTGTGCTCTTAGGCTGGGGACCAAATTGTCAGTCTTGGAAAAACACCTTCAACAGCATCTTTCCTGTACAGAGCTTAAGTCAGTACCACTTCGTACATGGAGCATGGTCCAAGACCCCGGGTGATGATTAGGTACCTTGCCATCTTTGAGACTGCCATAGAGAAACTGGTGTCCTGAAAAGGATACATTCCTACATGAAGATCAACAAAATTATTGCTGTATTGGTTGGGAATTGAGTGTGCTTCAGCTCATGGGTGTGGAAGCAGGATCAGTGACAAGAAGCAAACCTGAATTGTAACTAATAGGGTTTCTCTACTAATGAAAAATCTCTCCTCTGTAGGTAGGAGGGTAATGTTTCTTAGCTGGGCTGGAAAATTCATTGTATTTTAGGAGCTCTGATAAATTAGAATTTTTCCGTGCCAAAAATCAATATTGGAAACAGGGCTCTTGTTAAGAATCTGAAAATCCTTGAGCTGGAGCCAAAGTTAAATGATAAAAGTTAATTTAATATGTATTTCCTACAGTAGCGTGCCTGTGAGCTGGCAACATGAGGAAGACATTCTGGATAAGATTTATGAACAGGGAAGTAATAATTCCAAAATAAGTATCAATCTCATTTTGCCATGATGCCAAGTATAAAAGAGGGACTATAATTGTCTTTTTCTTCTGGACAAGAAAAAGAATAGCAGGTAGGTCTCCTTGAGGTGGAACAATACTCCGTCTTCTTTGAAGGCAGATGCTCAGAAAGAGAAAAGAAAAAGGGACTATAATGAAGTGTTGTGGCCTGAAAGAGCAATGACAGCACAAAGGATTAAAAATAGAAAAATAATAATATGTAATATAAACATAAAGAATTTTGAAAGGAGTTCTTCTTAAGACAGCAGG